>NC_034181.2:10664384-10669384 GCF_002021735.2 Oncorhynchus kisutch
GAGATTGATGACACGGCCTCAGCCTTCTAGTCTCTCTCTCATTCTCTCTTTTGCTGTATCTCTCCATTTCCCTCTTTAGCTCTTTTTTGTTCGCTATCTCTCCCTTCTCACTATCTCTCCCTTCTCACTCTTCTCACTATCTCTCCCTTCTCACTCTTCTCACTATCTCTCCCTTCTCACTATCTCTCCCTTCTCACCATCTCTCCCTTCTCACCATCTCTCCCTTCTCACTATCTCTCCCTTCTCACTATCTCTCCCTCTCTATTTTTTCTCTCTTCTCTCTCTTTAGCTGTCTCTTTCTTTCTCACTATCTCTCCCTTCTCACTATCTCTCCCTTCTCACTATCTCTCTGTTTTCTTTCTCTCTCCCGAGTGAGCGAGGGGTAGAAGAGAGGGAGAGGAGGAGGAGAGGGTGGAAACTATGGGAGTGATGAAGGAGGGGAGAGGGCATGTAAGAATGAAAGATAAAGAGGAAGACAGGCTGCAATGACAAGCTACTACAATGACAAGCTACTACAATGACACAAGCTACTACAATGACACAAGCTATTGCAATGACACAAGCTACTGCAATGACACGAGCTACTGCAATGACACAAGCTACTGCAATGACACAAGCTACTGCAATGACACGAGCTACTGCAATGACACAAGCTACTGCAATGACACGAGCTACTGCAATGACATGAGTTACTGCAATGACACCAGCTACTGCAATGACACCAGCTACTGCAATGACAAGCTACTGCAATGACACCAGCTACTGCAATGACACCAGCTACTGCAATGACAAGCTACTGCAATGACATGAGTTACTGCAATGACACGCTTCTGCAATGACATGAGCTACTGCAATAACAAGCTACTGTAATGACAAGCTACTGCAATGACAAGCTACTGCAATGACAAGCTACTGCAATGACACCAGCTACTGCAATGACAAGCTACTTCAATGACAAGCTACTGCAATGACAAGAGCTACTGCAATAACAAGCTACTGCAATGACAAGCTACTGCAATGACAAGCTACTGCAATGACAAGAGCTACTGCAATAACAAGCTACTGTAATGACAAGCTACTGTAATGACAAGCTACTGCAATGACATGAGCTACTGCAATAACAAGCTACTGTAATGACAAGCTACTGCAATGACAAGCTACTGCAATGACATGAGCTACTGCAATAACAAGCTACTGTAATGACAAGCTACTGTAATGACAAGCTACTGCAATGACATGAGCTACTGCAATAACAAGCTACTGTAATGACAAGCTACTGCAATGACAAGCTACTGCAATGACAAGCTACTGCAATGACACCAGCTACTGCAATGACAAGCTACTGCAATGACAAGCTACTGCAATGACAAGAGCTACTGCAATGACAAGCTTCTGCAATGACAAGAGCTACTGCAATGACAAGCTACTGCAATGACAAGCTACTGCAATGACAAGCTACTGCAATGACATGAGCTACTGCAATAACAAGCTACTGTAATGACAAGCTACTGCAATGACAAGCTTCTGCAATGACAAGAGCTACTGCAATGACAAGCTACTGCAATGACAAGCTACTGCAATGACAAGCTACTGCAATGCAGGGGATTCACTGGCACTGTTAAAACATGGTGTCAGAGTTTATACCATACACCAGGGATCATCAACTAGATTCAGCCCAGGGACAATTGTTTTCTTCTTGAGTTGGATGGTCATGGCTCCGAAACCTAATTACAAATCATTTGTAGACTAGAAATAGATTGCAAGAAGCCCAAACAGATATAATATTTGACTAAAACGTAATAATTTCTAAAATTTCTTACATTTGTATACAACCACATATACGGTACGTTATCTCTCTATGTGTGTGATTACTTTGGAGCTGATTTCCAAAATGAAAGTCACTTTGGAGCTGATTTCCAAAATGAAAGTCACTTGGAGCCGATTTGCTGGTGTTTTTACCGTCTTTTATGTCCAAGAATCAACCGCGGGCCAAATTCAGCCCGTGGGCCACCAGTTGGGTAACCTTGCCTTACACCCTTATAGGTTTGTCTGGGCCGACGTAGTGTAGATAGTTTTTATGTTGGAGAACTCAGGGTACAAAGATGGAAAGAGAATTTGTGTTGATCTTTTGGCATTAGCTAGGTGAAATTAAAGTTACAGAAGCCCTTATTAGCACATTGGAGAGCTATGTAGAGCTATGTAGATCTATGTAGAGCTATGTAGAGCTATGTAGAGCTATGTAGATCTATGTAGATCTATCTGGAGCTATGTAGAGCTATGTAGAGCTATGTAGATCTATGTAGATCTATGTAGAGCTATGTAGAGCTATCTGGAGCTATGTAGAGCTATGTAGAGCTATGTAGATCTATCTGGAGCTATGTAGAGCTATGTAGAGCTATGTAGAGCTATGTAGATCTATCTGGAGCTATGTAGAGCTATGTAGATCTATGTAGAGCTATGTAGAGCTATGTAGAGCTATGTAGAGCTATGTAGAGCTATGTAGATCTATCTGGAGCTATGTAGAGCTATGTAGAGCTATGTAGAGCTATGTTGATCTATCTGGAGCTATGTAGAGCTATGTAGATCTATGTAGAGCTATGTAGATCTATCTGGAGCTATGTAGAGCTATGTAGAGCTATGTAGAGCTATGTAGATCTATGTAGAGCTATGTAGATCTATGTAGAGCTATGTAGATCTATCTGGAGCTATGTAGAGCTATGTAGAGCTATGTAGAGCTATGTAGAGCTATGTAGATCTATCTGGAGCTATGTAGAGCTATGTAGAGCTATGTAGAGCTATGTAGAGCTATGTAGAGCTATCTGGAGCTATGTAGAGCTATGTAGATCTATGTAGAGCTATGTAGATCTATCTGGAGCTATGTAGAGCTATGTAGAGCTATGTAGAGCTATGTAGAGCTATGTAGAGCAACATGCAAGAATTTCAAAGATTTGACTGAGTTACAGTTCATATAAGGTAATCAGTCAATTGAAATAAGTTAATTAGGCCCTAATCTATGGATTTCACATGACTGGGAATACAGATATGCATCTGTAGGGGCGAGGATCAGAAAACCAGTCAGTATCTGGTGTGACCACCATTTGCCTCATGCAGCGAGACACATCTCCTTCGCATAGAGCTGATCACGCTGTTGATTGAGGCCTGTCGAATGTTGTCCCACTCCTCTTCAATGGCTGTGTGAAGTTGCTGGATATTGGCGGGAACTGGAACATGCTGTTGTGCGCACGTAGATCCATAGAATCCCAAACATGCTCAATGTGTGACATGGCTGGTGAGTAAGCAGGCCATGGACGTCCAGGAATTTTGTACAGATCCTTGCAACATCTTGCTGAAACATGAGGTGACTGCAGCAGATGTATGACACAACAATGGGCCTCAGTATCTCGTCA
This sequence comes from Oncorhynchus kisutch, assembly GCF_002021735.2. Taxonomy (NCBI): domain Eukaryota; kingdom Metazoa; phylum Chordata; class Actinopteri; order Salmoniformes; family Salmonidae; genus Oncorhynchus; species Oncorhynchus kisutch. The sequence continues at coordinate 10,667,792 of NC_034181.2, forward strand.
CGGTATCTCTGTGAAGAGCACACTTCTCCAGCGTGCCAGGGGCCATCGAAGGTGAGCATTTGCCCACATGAAGTCAGTCACGAGGCCAAACTGCACTCAGGTCAAGACCCTGGTGAGGGCAACGAGCAAGCAGATAAGCTTCCCTGAGACGGTTTCTGACAGTTTGTGCAAAAATGATTTGGTTGTGCAAGCCCACAGTTTCATCAGCTGTTCAGGTGTCTGGTCTCAGATGAACCCGCATGTGAAGAAGCCGGATGTGGAGGTCCTGGGCTGGCGTGGTTACATGTGGTCTGCGGTTGTGAGGCTGGTTGGACGTAGTGCCAAAGTCTCTAAAATAATGTTGGAGGCGGCTTATGGTAGAAAAATTAACATTGAATTCTCTGGCAACAACTGTGGTGGACATACCTGCAGTCAGCATGCCAATTGCACACTCCCTCAAAACTTGAGACATCTGTGACATTGTGATGTGTGACAAAACTGCAAATTTTAATGTCACCTTTTATTGTGCCCAGCACAAGGTGCACCTGTGTAATGATCGTGCTGTTTAATCGACTTCTTGATATGCTACACCTGTCAGGTGGATGAATTATCTTGGCAAAAGAGAAATGCTCACTAACTGGGAAGTAAACACATAGGAGAGAAATAAGGTTTTTGTGCATATGGAACTTTTCTGGGATTTTTTATTTCAGCTTATGAAACATGGGACCAACACTTTACATGTTGCTTTATATTTTGTTCAGTATAGACACGTAGATAATAATAATAGCCTAGATACACCACCATATTGTAAGCCTTACACCTATCCAGTCCCTTCAGATCTGCAAACAACAAAGTGAAGGGAAGGGAATAGGGCTGCCACATTTCTATTGTATGGAGCAGGGTTCCTGAACTCTGACCCTACCAAGTCCGGAGCCTGCTGGTTTTCTGTTATACCTGATAATTCATTGTACACACCTGGTGTCCCAGGTCTAAATCAGTCCTTCGTTAGAGGGGAACAATGAATAAACGCAGTAGAACTGGCTTCATGGTCCAGAGTTGAGGTTGAACAGAGAGAGAGAGATAGACAGAGAGAGAGAGCAAGAGAGCGAAACAGACAGAGAGAGAGAGAGAGAGAGACCGAAACAGACAGAGAGAGAGAGCAAGATAGCTAAACAGACAGACAGAGAGAGAGAGAGAGAGCAAGAGAGCGAAACAGACAGACAGAGAGAGAGAGAGAGAGCAAGAGAGCGAAACAGACAGACAGAGAGAGCAAGACACAGAGAAACAGAGAGAGAGACAGACAGAGAGAGAGCAAGAGAGCGAAACAGACACAGAGAGAGAGAGAGAGCAAGAGAGCGAAACAGACACACAGAGAGAGAGAGCAAGAGAGCGAAACAGACACAGAGAGAGAGAGAGAGAGAGACCGAAACAGACACAGAGAGAGAGAGAGAGAGCAAGAGAGCGAAACAGACACAGAGAGAGAGAGAGAGAGCAAGAGAGCGAAACAGACACACAGAGAGAGAGAGAGAGAGCAAGAGAGCGAAAACAGACACAGAGAGAGAGAGAGAGACCGAAACAGACACAGAGAGAGAGAGAGAGACCGAAACAGACACA
>NC_034181.2:10679384-10696884 GCF_002021735.2 Oncorhynchus kisutch
CCCTCCCTCCACCTAGCATGGATGCGCCGAGCATGCCACCTCCATAGCTCATTGACCCAGCGCTATTAGATCGCCACACCTCATTGGCCACCTGGCCTCCCTCTCTCCACTCTGATTGGGCGGCCGCGGTTCCCGTCACCTGCCTCCTCCTCCTTTTACTACTCTCCATCTCTCAGTTCCTTCACAGCGCAGAACAGCACAGTGGAGCATGGCTGACCCAACTAAACCTTGTATTTGTCCTATTTCTCTCTCTGGTCTCTCTTCTCTCTGTTCTCTCTGGTCTCTCTTCTATCTGTTCTCTTTCTCTCTGGTCTCTCTTCTCTGTTCTCTTTCTCTCTGGTCTCTATTCACTCTGTTCTCTCTTCTCTCTGTTCTCTTCTCGCTGGTCTCTCTTCTCTCTGTTCTCTCTGGTCTCTCTTCTCTCTGTTCTCTCTTCTCTCTGGTCTCTCTTCTCTCTGGTCTCTCTTCTCTCTGTTCTCTCTGTTCTCTGTTCTCTCTGTTCTCTCTTCTCTCTGTTCTCTCTTCTCTCTGGTCTCTCTTCTCTCTGTTCTCCTCTCTCTGTTCTCTCTGGTCTCTGTTATCTTTTATCTCTGTTTTCTTTGGTCGTTCTTCTCTCTGGTCTCTCTTCTCTCTGGTCTCTTTCTCTCTGTTGTCTCTGGTCTCTTTTCTCTCTGGTCTCTCTTCTCTCTGTTCTCTCTTCTCTCTGGTCTCTCTTCTCTCTCTTCTCTCTGTTCCCCCTTCTCTCTGGTGTCTCTAATCTCTGTTCTCTCTGGTCTCTCTTCTCTCTGTTCTCTCTGGTCTCTCTGTTCTCTCTTCTCTCTGTTCTCTCTGGTCTCTCTGTTCTCTCTAGTCTCTGTTCTCTCTGTTATCTATGGTCTCCCTTCTCTCTGTTCTCTTTTCTCTCTGTTCTCTCTGGTCTCTCTTCTCTCTGGTCTCTTTCTCTCTGTTCTCTCTGGTCTCTCTTCTCTCTGTTCTCTTTCTCTCTGTTCTCTCTGTTCTCTCTGGTCTCTGTTCTCTTTCTCTCTGTTCTCTGTTCTCTCTGTTCTCTTTCTCTCTGGCCTCTGGTCTCTCTTCTCTCTTCTCTCTGTTCTCTCTTCTCTCTGGTCTCTCTTCTCTCTGGTCTCTCTTCTCTCTGGTCTCTTTCTCTTTATGACCTCCTGTAACTCTATTAGCCCACCATTCCACACCTCTTCAATTCCACCCTCATCTCCCTCTTTTCTAACAGCTCTAGTTTCCTCCCTTGTTCCCTCATGTCCTCTTTTCTCTATTTTTCTCTGTTGCAGAATGACACGGGAAAAGTTCTCCCTGTCATTGCAAGGATGGAACGGCCCACTGGGTGCCGGTGAATGCTGCATGGCGCACTGGACTGGTGCATGCGCTCTAACAGGGGGGTGGGTGGGGGGGGGGGGGGGTGGTATGATGCATGGTTAACACTGTAGAAGATGCTAGGTTTGGACTTCAACTGTAAAAGTGAAATGATTGGGAACTACAATCAACTACCTGTAATGACATTTTAGATGTCATGCTTAAATTAATATAAAAAGAGATGGACAATAGTTTGCTTATATAGTTGTCTTTGAGTCCACCACAATTCATAAGAATGGCATAGAAGTCTAGTGTAAGGATAGAGCTGGTACCGTCAGGCCTGGGTTGGTTTGTAGCGGTGCTGTGGGACTCCAGTCGTCTTCTCTTCCCCTCTTAAGACTCTGATCAAATATTGATACTTCATACGGGCCTGCCTGCCTCTCTAGATTAGATCTACTATCCTAGACTAGACACAGAATTCACAATTCATTCAGCCTCTTTGGAGGGAAATACAAGTTCACTGAAATGTTTCTTCTTATTATGAAAAACGAACTTGTTTGGGTACTAGGCCTAAAACCTTCCTCAGAGTACATCCTCCAGCTGTCTTCATGTGAAGTCTCCATCCTCCAGATGTCTTCATTTGAAGTCTCCATCCTCCAGCTGTCTTCATGTGAAGTCTCCATCCTCCAGCTGTCTTCATGTGAAGTCTCCATCCTCCAGCTGTCTTCATGTGAAGTCTCCATCCTCCAACTGTCTTCATGTGAAGTCTCCATCCTCCAGCTGTCTTCATGTGAAGTCTCCATCCTCCAGCTGTCTTCATGTGAAGTCTCCATCCTCCAGCTGTCTTCATGTGAAGTCTCCATCCTCCAGCTGTCTTCATGTGAAGTCTCCATCCTCCAGCTGTCTTCATGTGAAGTCTCCATCCTCCAGCTGTCTTCATGTGAAGTCTCCATCCTCCAGCTGTCTTCATGTGAAGTCTCTATCCTCCAGCTATCTTCATGTGAAGTCTCTATCCTCCAGCTGTCTTCATGTGAAGTCTCTATCCTCCAGCTGTCTTCATGTGAAGCCTCTATCCTCCAGCTGTCTTCATGTGAAGTCTCTATCCTCCAGCTGTCTTCATGTGAAGTCTCTATCCTCCAGCTGTCTTCATGTGAAGTCTCTATCCTCCAGCTGTCTTCATGTGAAGTCTCTATCCTCCAGCTGTCTTCATGTGAAGTCTCCATCCTCCAGCTGTCTTCATGTGAAGTCTCCATCCTCCAGCTGTCTTCATGTGAAGTCTCCATCCTCCAGCTGTCTTCATGTGAAGTCTCCATCCTCCAGCTGTCTTCATGTGAAGTCTCTATCCTCCAGCTATCTTCATGTGAAGTCTCTATCCTCCAGCTGTCTTCATGTGAAGTCTCTATCCTCCAGCTGTCTTCATGTGAAGCCTCTATCCTCCAGCTGTCTTCATGTGAAGTCTCTATCCTCCAGCTGTCTTCATGTGAAGTCTCTATCCTCCAGCTGTCTTCATGTGAAGTCTCTATCCTCCAGCTGTCTTCATGTGAAGTCTCCATCCTCCAGCTGTCTTCATGTGAAGCCTCTATCCTTTCCTTGTCCTCCTGTAAGGTTGTTATTTACAGGGATATTAGTGAGTGACTCGTAATGGCTATTAGAACTTCTTAGGGATCAAATCCTGTTAGCGGGATCGATTTGACAACATCCGGTGAAATGGCAGAGCGCCAAATTCAAATAAAATTACTATAAATATTAAACTTTCATGAAATCACACATGCAATAAACCAAATTAAAGCTATACTTGTTGTTAATCCAGCCAACGTGTCAGATATCAAAAAGGCTTTACGACAAAAGCAAACCATGCTATTATCTGAGGACAGCACCCCATCAAACACAGACAGACGATCATAATTCAACCCGCCAGGCGCGACACGAAACTCAGAAGTAAAGATATAATTCATGCCTTACCTTTGACGAGCTTCTTCTGTTGGCACTCCAATATGTCCCATAAACATCAGAAATTGTCCTTTTGTTCGATTACTTTCGTTGTTATATATCCAAAATGTCAATTTTTTTGGCGCGTTTGATCCAGAAAAACGCTGGTTCCAACTCGCGCAACATGACTACAAAATATCTCATAAGTTACCTGTAATCTTTGTCCAAACATTTCAAACAACTTTCCTAATACAACTTTAGGTATTTTTTTAACGTAAATTATTCATCAAATTTAAGACGGGATAAACTGTGTTCAATACCGGAGGAAAACAAAGTGGAGCGAGCTTTTCAGGTCACGCGCCTCTATCAAACAGTACACTTCACTCGACCCTCATTCTGAACAGCCCTACTTCTTCATTTCTCAAAGGAAAAACATCAACCAATTTCCAAAGACTGTTGACATCTAGTGGAAGTGATAGGAACTGCAAGCAACTGCCTTAGAATTCTAGATTCCCATTGAAATCCCATTGAAAAGAGAGTGACCTCAATTTTTTTTCCCCCTGAATGGTTTGTCCTCGGGGTTTCACCTGCCAAATAAGTTATGTTATACTCACAGACATAATTCAAACTGTTTCAGAAACTTCAGCGTGTTTTCTATCCAAAATCTACTTATAATATGCATATCCTAGCTTCTAGGCCTGAGTAGCAGGCAGTTTACTCTGGGAACAGTTTTCATCCGGACGTGAAAATACCTCCCCCTAGCCGTAAGAAGTTTTTACCAGTTTGACTCTTTCTCTTTCTCTTTATTTTAATCTCTTCCTCTTCTCCTCCCTTCCTTCCGTCTTGCTTACTGTTATGTGTGTCAAGGTAAGGAGCCTGCTTGCTTCCTCTACAGGGTTAAATAAACAACATCATATTTGACCTTTGGGTTTACAGGTTGGGGTCGTGGACTAAATGCCACAATGAAACTCGACTCAGGTGTTCTGGCATGTTTTTGTCATCCTGAGATCATCTACCTGAGAGTGTAATGTAACTGCAACGAGTGATGTATGAAAACACTCCAGAACACAGACCGTTCTGGAGTCTATCTGAGTGTTCTAGAAGCTTCTATTTATTCAAGATAGAAGGCTCGGAAAAACAATACAAGTTTTATCGGAGACTTCAAACAAGATGTGAGAATGCACTTGACACAGTTAATGACCCAATTCACCCCCTAGTGTAAACACAAGAGGTGGAGGCAGTGGAGGAAAACTACACACAAACCTTTTGAGTCACAGAACTGATCTTTATCGTGCTGCCAGGCATACCTAGCAAACAGCTGAATTTGCACATGTAGCCTTGTAGAAATTAGACTCTATATCAATTGAGGCAGACGTAGAGGAGGAATGGAATGCTGTATAGGAAGGAGAGGGAAAAGCAGAGGAAAGGGAAACTGTGAGTGATGCATTATCCCCCTCTCTCTCTCTCTCTCTCTCCCCCTCTCTCTCTCTCTCTGTCTCTCTCTCTCTGTCTCTCTCTCTCTCTGTCTCTCTCTCTCTCTCTCTGTCTCTCTCTCTCTCTCTCTCTCTCTCTCTCTCTCTCTCTCTCTCTCTCTCTCTCTCTCTCTCTCTCTCTCTCTCTCTCTCTCTCTCTCTCTCTCTCTCTCTCTCTCTCTCTCTCTCTCTCTCTCTCTCTCTCCACACACACTGCAATGTTTTGACTTCTAAAGTGAGGGCTCTTCTGTCTCGTCTCTGTATCATCTCCTCTCTCTCCTTCAAACACACTTTGAACAGGGCTCACTTCAGGGCTCACTTCCCCTGTGGGAGAGGGGTTCCTCCAGAAATTAGTTTCTAATGTCAATCCTTTAAAAAACACTGCAGACTTTGTGTGCAAGATAGAGTGAGATACATAGAGGGGAGAGAGAGCTACAGAGGGAGAGAGAGCTACATAGAGGGAAAGAGAGGGCTACAGAGGGAGAGAGGGCTACAGAGAGAGAGAGAGAAAGAGAGAGAGCTACACACATAGAGAGCTACAGAGAGAGAGAGCTACAGAGAGAGAGCGAGAAACAGAGAGAGCTACAGAAAGAGAACTACAGAGAGAGAGAGAGAGCTTCAGAGTGAACTAGAAAGTTAAAGAAAGAGCTATACAGACAGAGAGCTATATAGATAGAGAGAGCTACAGAGAGAGAGCTATAGAGAGAGAGCTACACAGAGAGAGATCTATATAGAGAGAGAGCTACAAAGCGAACTAGAGAGTTGAGAGAGAGAGAGCTATACAGACAGAGCTATATAGATAGAGAGAGAGAGAGAGAGCTACAGCGAGAGAGCTACAGTGAGAGAGAGCTACAGAGAGAGAGAGAGAGCTACAGAGAGAGATAGCTACAGAGAGAGAAAGAGCTACAGAGAGAGAGCTAAAGTGAGAGAGCTACAGAGAGAGAGAGAGAGCTACAGAGCGAACTAGAAAGTTAGAGAGAGCTTTACAGACAGAGAGCTATATAGAAAGAGAGAGCTACAGAGAGAGAGCCACAGAGAGAGCGAGAGAGAGAGAGAGAGAGAGAGCTACAGAGAGCGACAGAGCTACAGAGAGAGAACTACAGAGAGAGAGCTATAGAGTGAACTAGAAAGTTAAAGAGAGAGCTATACAGACAGAGAGCTATATAGATAGAGAGAGAAAGAGAGAGCTACAGAGAGAGAGAGCTATAGAGAGAGAGCTACAGAGAGAGCTATATAGAGAGAGAGCTACAGAGAGAGAGAGAGCTACAGAGAGAGAAAGAGCTACAGAGAGAGAGAGAGAGCTAAAGAGAGAGAGCTACACAGAGAGAGAGAGCTACAGCGAGAGAGAGCGAGTTACAGAGCTTAAAGAGAGAGCTTTACAGACAGAGAGCTATATAGATAGAGAGCTACAGAGAGATCTACAGAGAGAGAGCCACAGAGAGAGACTGAGCTACAGAGAGAGAGAGAGAGCTACAGAGACAGAACGAGCTACAGAGAGATAGCTACAGAGAGAGAACTAAAGAGAGAGAGAAAGCAACAGAGATGGAGCCACAGAGAGAGAGAGCTACAGAGCGAACTAGGAATTAGCGAGAGAGAGCTATACAGAACGAGAGCTATATAGATAGAGAGAGAGGAAGAAAGAGAGCTACAGTGAGAGACAGCTACAGAGAGAGAGCTACACAGAGAGAGAGAGAGAGCTACACAGAGAGAGCGCTACAGAGAGACAAAGCTACAGAACGAGAGAGCTATAAAGAGAGCTGCAAAGACAGCTACAGAGAGAGAGAGAGAGAGCTACAGAGAGAGACAGAGCTACAGAGAGAGAGCTACAGAGAGATATAGAGCTACAAAGAGAGAGCTACAGTGAGAGAGAGCTGCAGAGACAGACAGAGCTACAGAGAGAGAAAGCTACAGAGAGAGAAATAGCTACAGAGAGAGAGAGAGAGAGCTACAGAGATAGAGAGAGCTACAGAGAGAGAGAGATACAGAGAGAGAGGCAGAGCTTCAGAGAGCGAGAGAGCTACAGAAAGAGAGAGCTACAGAGAAAGAGAGAGATACAGATAGAGATAGAGAGAGAGAGAGAGAGAGCTACAGAGAGAGAGAGAGCTACAGAGAGAGAAAGAGCTACACAGAGAGAGAGAGAGAGCTACAGAGAGAGAGAGCTACAGAGAGAGCTACAGAGAGAGAGAGAGAACTACAGAGGAAGAGCTACCTAGAGAGAGAGAGAGAGCTACAGAGAAAGAGAGCTACAGAGCGAGAGATAGCTGCAGAGAGAAGAGCTACAGAGACAGAGAGTGAGAGAGCTACAGAGAGAGAGAGAGCGCCACAGAGAGAGAGAGAGCTACAGAGAGAGAGAGAGAGAGAGAGCTACACAGAGAGAGATACACAGAGAGAGAGGGCTACACAGAGAGAGAGCGCTACAGAGAGAGAGCTACAGAGAGAGAGATACACAGAAAGAGAGAAAGAGCTACATAGAGAGAGCTACAGAGAGAGAGAGAGAGAGAGCTACAGTAAGAGAACTAGAGAGAGTTCAGAAGAGAAAGAGAGCTAGAGAGAGAGCTACATAGTGAACAAGAGAGATTTAGAGAGAGAGAGCTACTTTAAAAAAGTACTACACATGATGATGTGATCACATTAGACTGTGAATGGAACTCAGCAGTGGAGCTAGGAGATAGAGACTGGGACAGTGTTAAACTGACAGATACAGAGGAGAGAAACTGGGACGGTGTTATAGAGGAGAGAGACTGGGACGGTGCTATAGAGGAGAGAGACTGGGACGGTGTTACAGAGGAGAGAGACTGGGACGGTGTTATAGAGGAGAGAGACTGGGACTGTGCTATAGAGGAGAGAGACTGGGACGGTGCTATAGAGGAGAGAGACTGGGACGGTCCTATAGAGGAGAGAGACTGGGACGGTGCTATAGAGGAGAGAGACTGGGACGGTGCTATAGAGGAGAGAGACTGGGACGGTGCTACAGAGGAGAGAGACTGGGACACTGCTATAGAGGAGAGAGACTGGGACGGTGCTATAGAGGAGAGAGACTGGGACGGTGCTATAGAGGAGAGAGACTGGGACGGTGCTATAGAGGAGAGAGATTGGGACGGTGTTATACTGACAGATACAGAGGAGAGAGACTGGGACGGTGCTATAGAGGAGAGAGACTGGGACGGTGCTATAGAGGAGAGAGATTGGGACGGTGTTATACTGACAGATACAGAGGAGAGAGACTGGGACGGTGCTATAGAGGAGAGAGACTGGGACGGTGTTATAGAGCAGAGAGACTGGGACTGTGCTACAGAGGAGAGAGACTGGGACGGTGTTATAGAGGAGAGAGACTGGGACGGTGTTATAGAGGAGAGAGACTGGGACGGTGTTATAGAGCAGAGAGACTGGGACTGTGCTACAGAGGAGAGAAACTGGGACGGTGTTATACTGACAGGTACAAAGGAGAGACTGGGACGGTGCTATAGAGGAGAGAGACTGGGACGCTGTTATAGAGGAGAGAGACTGGGACGGTGCTATAGAGGAGAGAGATTGGGACGGTGTTATACTGACAGATACAGAGGAGAGAGACTGGGACGGTGCTATAGAGGAGAGAGACTGGGACGGTGCTATAGAGGAGAGAGATTGGGACGGTGCTATAGAGGAGAGAGATTGGGACGGTGTTATACTGACAGATACAGAGGAGAGAGACTGGGACGGTGCTACAGAGGAGAGAGACTGGGACGGTGCTATAGAGGAGAGAGACTGGGACGGTGCTATAGAGGAGAGAGACTGGGACGGTGCTACAGAGGAGAGAGACTGGGACGGTGCTATAGAGGAGAGAGACTGGGACGGTGCTACAGAGGAGAGAGACTGGGACGGTGCTACAGAGGAGAGAGACTGGGACGGTGCTATAGAGGAGAGAGACTGGGACGGTCCTATAGAGGAGAGAGACTGGGCCGGTGCTACAGAGGAGAGAGACTGGGACGGTGCTATAGAGGAGAGAGATTGGGACGGTGCTATAGAGGAGAGAGATTGGGACGGTGCTATAGAGGAGAGAGATTGGGACGGTGCTATAGCGGAGAGAGACTGGGACGGTGCTATAGAGGAGAGAGATTGGGACGGTGTGTGTGTCTTGGTAGGAGCACCATTTCAGGCTCTAGCCCTGAAGGGGACCGAGGGGACAGGCTCCAGTATTAAGCCCCAAATTCGTTTTCTATCTCTGCCTCGTTAACTGATTAACCAGTTCCTCTTAATGAGGTTCTGTTGCTCGCGGCAACCCACATCAACTCTCGCTGGGCCTCCTGTGCCACGCCGAATGGGATAGTTTTAACCCAGGAACAGTTCTCTGTGTTCCCTGACACAATGGATACGGACTGTTGTCTGTGGAATATTTCCACTCTTGCTGAGGATTATGGGTATTATGCTAAACAGACCACTGTCTTTAGTATGAACAAACCTCCTCTCCTCTCTAAATGTCCAGAAGATCTCAGAGGAGTGTTGTGATTATCAGGGTCTGGTGGACCAGTCGTGATAACCTGTCTAAAGATGTCAGTGTTTACTACCTCTTGTTACGACTGTCTGGTCCCCTACCCTGTTGGATTCTTTTTCTACCTGTGGTTGCATTTGGGTTACCCATCTTCAACTAGGAATCCTACGGGACTACAGGTTGATACTGATACACCTTTGTGATCTCTCTGATCTCCTGTTCTACCAGAATCTCTGACCTGTGTGTCTCTGCTGTTGTTTCCTATTGCAGCAGCCAAGAGTTTGCTCAACAAGAAGGCAGATGTCAAGGTAAGACCCCCTTCAATTCAATTCAATTCAAGGGCTTTATTGGCATGGGAAACATGTGTTAACAACAACAACCTTCTCTGTCTCTCAATTCAATTCCATTTCAAAGAGCTTTATTACCATGGGAAACATATGTTAACATTGCCAAAGCAAGTGAAATAGATAATCAACAGAAGTGAAATAAACAATAAACAAAATGAACAGTAAACATTACACTCACAAAACTTTCAGAGGAAAAGAGACATTTGAAATGTCATTATGTCTATATGCAGTACTGATCTTTCTCAGTCTCTCTGCCACCCCCTCTCTCTCTGCTACCTTTCTCTCTCTCTCTCTCTCTCTCTCTCTCTCTCTCTCTCTCTCTCGCTCTCTCTGCTCTTGCTCTCCTCTCTCCATCTCCTCTCTTTCTCTCTCCTCTCTCTCCATCTCCTCTCCCTCTTTCTCTCTGCTCCCTCTCTCTCTCTCCATCTCCTCCCTCTCTCTCTCTGCTCTCTCTCCTCTCTCCCTCTCTCCATCTCCTCTCCTTCTTTCTCTCTGCTCCCTCTCTCTCTCTCCTCTCTCTCCATCTCCTCTCTCTCTGCTTTCTCTGCTCTCTCTCTCTCTCTCCTCTCTCTCCATCTCCTCTCTCTCTGCTTTCTCTGCTCTCTCTCCTCTCTCCCTCTCCTCCCTCTCTCTCTCTGCTCTCTCTCCTCTCTCCCTCTCTCCCCCCTCTCTCTCTCTGCTCTCTCTCCTCTCTCCCTCGCCCCTCTCTCTCTCTCCATCTCCTCTCTCTCTGTGTGCTCTCTCTCCCCTCTCCCTCTCTCTCTCTGCTCTCTCTCCTCTCTCCCTCGCTCCTCCCTCTCTCTCTCCATCTCCTCTCTCTCTGTGTGCTCTCTCTCCTCTCTCCCTCTCTCTCTCTGCTCCATCTCTCTCTCTCTCCTCTCTCTCCATCTCCTCTCTCTCTCTCTCTCTCAATTAAATTTCAATTCAAAGAGCTTTATTGTCATGGGAAACGTATGTTAACATTTCCAAAGCAAGTGAAGTAGATAATAAACATAAGTGAAATAAACAATATAAAATGAACTCACTCTCTTAGATCAGTTATCAGGGTTAAGACCCTGTTCCTGTCTCCTCGCCTCTATTCTCTCTCTTGTTGTGTCTCATTCTCTCTCCCTCCACCCCCTGCTTTTTCCCCACCCCCAGTTTCTCTCTCCCTCTCCCCCCTGATTTCTCTCCCTCCCCTCCCCCTCTTTCTCTCTCGCCCCTCTTTCTCTCTCCCTCTCCCCCCCTCTTTCTCTCCCTCCCCTCCCCTCTTTCTCTCTCCCTCTCCCCCTTTCTCTCTCCCTCTCCCCCTCTTTCTCTCCCTCCCCTCCCCCTCTTTCTCTCTCCCTCTCCCCCTTTCTCTCTCCCTCTCCCCCCTCTTTCTCTCCCTCCCCTCCCCCTCTTTCTCTCTCTCTCTCCCCCTTTCTCTCTCCCTCTCCCCCTCTTTCTCTCCCTCCCCCTCCCCCTCTTTCTCTCTCCCCCACCCCCTGCTTTCTCCCCACCCCCAGTTTCTCTCTCCCTCTCCCCCCTGCTTTCTCTCCCTCCCCTCCCCCTCTTTCTCTCTCGCCCCTCTTTCTCTCTCCCTCTCCCCCCTTTCTCTCCCTCTCCCCCTTTCTCTCCCTCTCCCCCCTTTCTCTCCCTCTCCCCCCTTTCTCTCCCTCTCCCCCCTTTCTCTCCCTCTCCCCCCTTTCTCTCCCTCTCCCCTCTTTCTCTCCCTCCCCTCCCCCTCTTTCTCTCCCTCTCCCCCCTTTCTCTCCCTCTCCCCCCTTTCTCTCCCTCTCCCCCCTTTCTCTCCCTCCCCCTCTTTCTCTCTCCCTCCCCCTCTTTCTCTCTCCCTCTGCTTTTGCTTAGCTTGTTTCTCTGTAATTAAAAGTGTCTCTTGCTCAGTGATTTGTGAACATCTTTATTTCAGTGTGTGCTGTCTGTGATGCATGGGAGAGAGTGTTGATTCGTTTTTCAATCATCATAAAATAGTTTGTGTGTGTGTGTGTGTTTGTGTGTGTGTGTGTGTGTGTGTGTGTCTGTGTGTGAGCTTTGTGCTAGCTGCTTTCTGGTCTGTTTATTCAGTAGGAATTGTGACTACAGTTCCAGGAATAGACATGAGTCTGAACCCTGGAAACACACCAGACAGAAATAGACTCTCAGTCACACACACACACACACACACACACACACACACACACACACACACACACGTCCCCCTGCTCCTCTCCACGCCACACTCATAATCGCCTAGCAACAGGCCCCTGACACACTCCTCCTCTGTCTTTCTCACTCTCTCGTTATTATTTCCCTGGTTGTATCTCTCCTCTGACCTCTCTGACCCCTCGTACACCTCTCCTTGTCTCCTCTGACCCCTCGTACTCCTCTCGCTGTCTCCTCTGACCCCTCTGACCCCTTGTACACCTCTCCTTGTCTCCTCTGACCCCTCGTACACCTCTCCTTGTCTCCTCTGACCCCTCGTACTCCTCTCGCTGTCTCCTCTGACCCTTCTGACCCCTTGTACACCTCTCCTTGTCTCCTCTGACCCCTCGTACTCCTCTCCTTGTCTCCTCTGACCCCTCGTACACCTCTCCTTGTCTCCTCTGACCCCTCGTACTCCTCTCCTTGTCTCCTCTGACCCCTCGTACACCTCTCCTTGTCTCCTCTGACCCCTCGTACTCCTCTCCTTGTCCCCTCTGACCCCTCGTACTCCTCTCCTTGTCTCCTCTGACCCCTCGCACACCTCTCCTTGTCTCCTCTGACCCCTCGTACTCCTCTCCTTGTCTCCTCTGACCCCTTGTATTCCTCTCCTTGTCTCCTCTGACCCCTCGTACACCTCTCCTTGTCTCCTCTGACCCCTCGTACTCCTCTCCTTGTCTCCTCTGACCCCTTGTACACCTCTCCTTGTCTCCTCTGACCCCTCGTACTCCTCTCGCTTTCTCCTCTGACCCTTCTGACCCCTTGTACACCTCTCCTTGTCTCCTCTGACCCCTCGTACTCCTCTCCTTGTCCTCTCTGACCCCTCGTACATCTCTCCTTGTCTCCTCTGACCCCTCGTACACCTCTCCTTGTCCCCTCTGACCCCTCGTACTCCTCTCCTTGTCTCCTCTGACCACTCTAACCCCTCGTACACCTCTCCTTGTCTCCTCTGACCCCTCGTACTCCTCTCCTTGTCTCCACTGACCACTCTAACCCCTCGTACACCTCTCCTTGTCCCCTCTGACCCCTCTTACTCCTCTCTTTGTTCCCTCTGACGCCTCTTACTCCTCTCTTTGTCCCCTCTGACCCCTCTTACACCTCTCCTTGTCTCCTCTGACCCCTCGTACTCCTCTCCTTGTCTCCTCTGACCCCTCGTACACCTCTTCTTGTCCCCTCTAACCCCTCGTACTCCTCTCCTTGTCTCCTCTGACCCCTCGTACCCCTCTCCTTGTCCCATCTGACCCCTCGTACTCCTCTCCTTGTCTCCTCTGACCCCTCGTACACCTCTCCTTGTCCCTTCTGACCCCTCGTACTCCTCTCCTTGTCTCCTCTGACCACTCTAACCCCTCGTACACCTCTCCTTGTCTCCGCTGACCCCTCTTACTCCTCTCCTTGTCTCCTCTGACCCCTCTGACCCCTCTTACTCCTCTCCTTGTCTCCGCTGACCCCTCTTACTCCTTTCCTTGTCTCCTCTGACCACTCTGACCCCTCTTACTCCTCTCTTTGTCTCATCTGACTCCTCTTACTCCTCTCCTTGTCTCCTCTGACCACTCTGACCCCTCTTACTCCTCTCCTTGTCTCCTCTGACCACTCTGACCCCTCTTACTCCTCTCCTTGTCTCCTCTGACCACTCTGACCCCTCTTACACCTCTCCTTGTCTCCTCTGACCACTCTGACCCCTCTTACTCCTCTCCTTGTCTCCTCTGACCACTCTGACCCCTCTTACTCCTCTCATTGTCTCCTCTGACCACTCTGACCCCTCTTACACATCTCCTTGTCTCCTCTGACCCCTCGTACTCCTCTCCTTGTCTCCTCTGACCCCTCGTACACCTCTTCTTGTCCCCTCTAACCCCTCGTACCTCTCTCCTTGTCTCCTCTGACCCCTCGTACACCTCTCCTTGTCCCCTCTGACCACTCTAACCCCTCGTACACCTCTCCTTGTCTCCTCTGACCCCTCGTACTCCTCTCCTTGTCTCCTCTGACCACTCTAACCCCTCGTACACCTCTCCTTGTCCCCTCTGACCCCTCTTACTCCTCTCCTTGTTCCTTCTGACCCCTCTTACTCCTCTCTTTGTCCCCTCTGACCCCTCTTACACCTCTCCTTGTCTCCTCTGACCCCTCGTACTCCTCTCCTTGTCTCCTCTGACCCCTCGTACACCTCTTCTTGTCCCCTCTAACCCCTCGTACTCCTCTCCTTGTCTCCTCTGACCCCTCGTACACCTCTCATTGTCCCCTCTAACCCCTCGTACACCTCTCCTTGTCCCATCTGACCACTCTGACCCCTCTCCTTGTCTCCTCTGACCACTCTGACCCCTCTCCTTGTCTCCTCTGACCCCTCTTTCTACTCTCTTTGTCCACTCTGACCCCTCTTACTCCTCTCCTTGTCTCCTCTGACCCCTCTTACTCCTCTCCTTGTCCCCTCTGACCCCTCGTACTCCTCTCCTTGTCTCCTCTGACCGCTCTAACCCCTCGTACACCTCTCCTTGTCCCCTCTGACCCCTCTTACTCCTCTCTTTGTTCCCTCTGACCCCTCTTACTCCTCTCTTTGTCCCCTCTGACCCCTCTTACACCTCTCCTTGTCTCCTCTGACCCCTCGTACTCCTCTCCTTGTCTCCTCTGACCCCTCGTACACCTCTTCTTGTCCCCTCTAACCCCTCGTACTCCTCTCCTTGTCTCCTCTGACCCCTCGTACACCTCTCCTTGTCTCCTCTGACCCCTCGTACACCTCTCCTTGTCCCCTCTGACCCCTCGTACTCCTCTCCTTGTCTCCTCTGACCACTCTAACCCCTCGTACACCTCTCCTTCTCTCCTCTGACCCCTCGTACTCCTCTCCTTGTCTCCTCTGACCACTCTAGCCCCTCGTACACATATCCTTGTCCCCTCTGACCACTCTGATCCCTCTCCTTGTCTCCTCTGACCACTCTGACCCCTCTCCTTGTCTCCTCTGACCCCTCTTTCTACTCTCTTTGTCCACTCTGACCCCTCTTACTCCTCTCCTTGTCTCCTCTGACCCCTCTTACTCCTCTCCTTGTCCCCTCTGACCACTCTGACCCCTCTTACTCCTCTCCTTGTCTCCTCTGACTAGTCTGACCCCTCTTACTCCTCTCCTTGTCTCCTCTGACCCCTCTGACCCCTCTTACTCCTCTCCTTGTCTCCTCTGACCACTCTGTCCACTCTTACTCCTCTCCTTGTCTCCTCTGACCCCTCTGACCCCTCTCCTTGTCTCCTCTGACCACTCGGACCCCTCAACTTGTCTCCTCTGACCCCTCTGACCCCTCTACTTGTCTCCTCTGACCCCTCTGACCCCTCTCATTGTCACCTCTGACCCCTCTGACCCCTCTACTTGTCTCCTCTGACCACTCTGACCCCTCTTACTCCTCTCCTTGTCTCCTCTGACCACTCTGACCCCTCTTACTCCTCTCCTTGTCTCCTCTGACCCCTCTTACTCCTCTCCTTGTCTCCTCTGACCCCTCTGACCCCTCTCCTTGTCTCTTCTGACCCCTCTGACCCCTCTACTTGTCTCCTCTGACCCCTCTGTCTCCTCTCCTTGTCTCCTCAGATTAATATTTTTTTGTTGATTTTTGTTAACCTTTATTTAACTAGGCAAGTCAGCTAAGAACAAATTATTTTTACAATGACAGCCTAGGAACAGTGGGTTAGCTGCCTTGTTCAGGGGCAGAATGACAGATTTTTACCTTGTCAGCTCAGGGATTCGATCCAGCAACCTTTCGGTTACTGGCCCAGCGCTCTAACCTGCCGTCCCAAAAGCCTTGTGTTGAGTACAGTATAACAGCCAGACACTCCTGTCTTGTGTTGAGTACAGTATAACAGCCAGACAGTCTTGCACTGAGTACAGTATAACAGTCAGACACTTCAGTCTTGTGTTGAGTACAGTATAACAGTCAGACACTACAGTCTTGTGTTGAGTACAGTATAACAGCCAGACACTCCATTCTTGTGTTGAGTACAGTATAACAGCCAGACACTCCATCCTGTGTTGAGTACAGTATAACAGTCAGACACTCCAGTGTTGTGTTGAGTACAGTATAACAGCCAGACAGTATTGCACTGAGTACAGTATAACAGTCAGACACTCCAGTGTTGTGTTGAGTACAGTATAACAGCCAGACACTCCATTCTTGTGTTGAGTACAGTATAACAGCCAGACACTCCATTCTTGTGTTGAGTACAGTATAACAGCCAGACACTCCATTCTTGTGTTGAGTACAGTATAACAGCCAGACACTCCATTCTTGTGTTGAGTACAGTATAACAGCCAGACACTCCATTCTTGTGTTGAGTACAGTATAACAGCCAGACACTCCAGTGTTGTGTTGAGTACATTATAACAGACCTTTGTATAAAGTTTTGTCTATGTACAGTATAAAGCCACAGGCTACTCTAGCATTTGATCAGTAGACAAAAAGTTAATATCTTCATCTGCAAGGTCCTTTAGAAAACCGAGAACCTATCAGTTTGAGTTAATTGTTCTGCATTTTAATCACAATGGATGCCAGTTTGAATGTTCATTAACAGAAGAGTTGCACAGCTCTGTTTGCTACCTTATTGATTTAACTACACCTGTCCCTACACCTGTCACTACACCCGTCCCTACACCTGTTACTACACCTGTCACTACACCTGTCTCTACACCTGTCCCTACACATGTCCCTACACCTGTCCCTACACCTGTCACCACACCTGTCCCTACACCTGTCCCTACACCTGTCACTACACCTGTCACTACACCTGTCCCTACACCTGTCCCTACACCTGTCCCCACACCTGTCCCTACACCTGTCACTACACCTGTCCCTACACCTGTCACTACACCTGTCCCTACACCTGTCCCTACACCCGTCCCTACACCTGTCACTTCACCTGTCCCTACACCAGTCCCTCCACCTGTCCCTACACCTGTCACCACACCTGTCCCTACACCTGTCACTACACCTGTCCCTACACCTGTCACTACACCTGTCCCTACACCTGTCACTACACCTGTCACTGCACCTGTCACCCTACCTGTCCCTACACCTGTCCCTACACCTGTCCCTACACCTGTCCCTACACCTGTCACTACACCTGTCACTACACCTGTCACTACACCTGTCCCGTGCATGTGACCATCGTTGTATGTGTTTTTCTCCGTAGGTGTTTCCTCCACAAAGACTCCATCACCATAAAAGTACGAGTGATCCCTTCACACTCAGTCAGTGCGCCTTCCTAACCGCTCGCCCTCTCATTTACCTTTCACTTCTCCTGATGATGCCATCCTCTGTTCCTATCCACATAAATGGTCCTCCTCTCTTCCTGCTCTGTCTTCCTTCCCTCTTAAGAAGCCACATAAATGGTCCTCCTCTCTTCCTGCTCTGTCTTCCTTCCCTCTTAAGAAGCCACATAAATGGTCCTCCTCTCTTCCTGCTCTGTCTTCCTTCCCTCTTAAGAAGCCACATAAATGGTCCTCCTCTCTTCCTGCTCTGTCTTCCTTCCCTCTTAAGAAGCCACATAAATGGTCCTCCTCTCTTCCTGCTCTGTCTTCCTTCCCTCTTAAGAAGCCACATAAATGGTCCTCCTCTCTTCCTGCTCTGTCTTCCTGACTGACGAAGTTCTTTCTGGTGATTTGAAGCCCATTGATCAACCAGAAGTGATGCTCACCAATCAAGTCTCCTGTTTTATTTGACATGCTCATCTAGCAGTACTGTCTGTCTGTCTCTCTTTTTCTCTCTCTCTTTTTCTCTCTCTCTGTCTCTCTCTCTGTCTCTCTCTCTCTCTCTCTCTCTCTCTCTCTGTCTCTCTCTCTCTCTCTCTCTCTCTGT
>NC_034181.2:10699384-10806884 GCF_002021735.2 Oncorhynchus kisutch
ACACACTGCTACAGTAACACACTGCTACAGTAATATACTGCTACAGTAACACACTGACTGCTACAGTAACACACTGCTACAGTAACACACTGCTACAGTAATACACTGCTACGGTAACACACTGACTGCTACAGTAACACACTGCTACAGTAACACACTGCTACAGTAACACACTGACTGCTACAGTAACACACTGCTACAGTAATACACTGCTACAGTAACACACTGCTACAGTAACACACTGCTACAGTAACACACTGCTACAGTAATACACAGCTACAGTAACACACTGCTACAGTAACACACTGACTGCTACAGTAATACACTGCTACGGTAACACACTGACTGCTACAGTAACACACTGCTACAGTAACACACTGACTGCTACAGTAATACACTGCTACAGTAATACACTGCTACAGTAACACACTGCTACAGTAACACACTGACTGCTACAGTAATACACTGCTACGGTAACACACTGCTACAGTAACACACTGCTACGGTAACACACTACTACAGTAATACACTGACTGCTACAGTAATACACTGCTACAGTAATACACTGCTACAGTAACACACTGACTGCTACAGTAACACACTGCTACAATAATACACTGCTACAGTAACACACTGACTGCTACAGTAACACACTGCTACAGTAACACACTGACTGCTACAGTAACACACTGCTACAGTAACACACTGACTGCTACAGTAATACACTGCTACAGTAACACACTGACTGCTACAGTAACACACTGCTACAGTAACACACTGACTGCTACAGTAACACACTGCTACAGTAACACACTGACTGCTACAGTAACACACTGCTACAGTAACACACTGACTGCTACAGTAACACACTGCTACAATAATACACTGCTACAGTAACACACTGCTACAGTAACACACTGACTGCTACAGTAACACACTGCTACAGTAACACACTGACTGCTACAGTAATACACTACTACAGTAACACACTACTACAGTAATACACTGCTACAGTAACACACTGCTACAGTAACACACTGCTACAGTAACACACTACTACAGTAACACACTGACTGCTACAGTAATACACTGCTACAGTAACACACTGCTACAGTAATACACTGACTGCTACAGTAATACACTGCTACAGTAATACACTGCTACAGTAACACACTGCTACAGTAACACACTGACTGCTACAGTAATACACTGCTACAGTAATACACTGACTGCTACAGTAACACACTGCTACAGTAACACACTGCTACAGTAACACACTGCTACAGTAATACACTGCTTGACCCTCACTGCTGCTGTTTCCTTTGATCCACTGTGATACTGTGTATTAACCCACCACTCCCTCCATGCCAGCTAAAACCATCACTTATCAAGGTAGTGCAAATGCTCAATGAACGTTTTAGAATAGTATTTGAACCCAGGTCTATTTGCGTTAACCCTTTCACCACCAAGGCCCATCCTCCATCTAGAGAATCCACTGTTGTTAACCCTGTGTTGTCTCCCCTCTCCCTGCACAGCCCCAGACACCACAGACAAACAGCACCAAAAACAGCATAGTCACCAGCCCCAAAGGAAACGTCCCTACTCCTGTTCTGGTATTTACCTTTAAATCGCTCTGTCTGTCTGTCTGTCTGTCTGTCTGTCTGTCTGTCTGTCTGTCTGTCTGTCTGTCTGTCTGTCTGTCTGTCTGTCTGTCTGTCTGTCTGTCTGTCTGTCTGTCTGTCTGTCTGTCTGTCTGTCTGTCTGTCTGTCTGTCTGTCTGTCTGTCTGTCTGTCTGTCTGTCTGTCTGTCTGTCTGTCTGTCTGTCTGTCTGTCTGTCTGTCTGTTCTGTCTGTCTGTCTGTCTGTCTGTCTGTCCTGTCTGTCTGTCTGTCTGTCTGTCTGTCTGTCTGTCTGTCTGTCTGTCTGTCTGTCTGTCTGTCCTGTCTGTCTGTCTGTCTGTCTGTCTGTCTGTTCTGTCTGTCTGTCTGTCTGTCTGTCTGTCTGTCTGTCTGTCTGTCTGTCTGTCTGTCTGTCTGTCTGTCTGTTTAGTGTCACTTTAGATCAGCTATGGCTCTGTGCTGTCTCTGACACGTGTGGCTCTGTGCTGTCTCTGACACGTGTGGCTCTGTGCTGTCTCTGACACGTGTGGCTCTGTGCTGTCTCTGACACGTGTGGCTCTGTGCTGTCTCTGACACGTGTGGCTCTATGTGCTGTCTCTGACACGTGTGGCTCTGTGCTGTCTCTGACATGTGTGGCTCTGTGCTGTCTCTGACACGTGTGGCTCTATGTGCTGTCTCTGACACGTGTGGCTCTGTGCTGTCTCTGACACGTGTGGCTCTGTGCTGTCTCTGACACGTGTGGCTCTATGTGCTGTCTCTGACACGTGTGGCTCTGTGCTGTCTCTGACACGTGTGGCTCTGTGCTGTCTCTGACACGTGTGGCTCTGTGCTGTCTCTGACACGTGTGGCTCTGTGCTGTCTCTGACACGTGTGGCTCTAAGAGCGCTTCACTGTCATCGACTGTCACCGTGTGTACTGTTTCCTTCAACTTTGTTGCGGTGTCTTTTATTATTGGTATTTCTCATCCAGAGACGACAGGACAGAAGCAGATATCAGAGTCTGAGGGTAGCTGTCTGTCTGTCTGTCTGTCTGTCTGTCTGTCTGTCTGTCTGTCTGTCTGTCTGTCTGTCTGTCTGTCTGTCTGTCTGTCTGTCTGTCTGTCTGTCTGTCTGTCCGTCCGTCTGTCCGTCCGTCTGTCTGTCTGTCTGTCCGTCTGTCTGTCTGTCTGTCTGTCTGTCTGTCCGTCCGTCTGTCCGTCCGTCCGTCCATCCGTTGTCTCTTCCAATAGCGGAGGTCTGATCTACCATCCTGAGCAGTGGTGTGTGATTGGTTAGTAGAAAAGCTATGTCAGGCAACCTGAAGGGGTGGGGTGGGGGGGATTAAATATCTCTCAAAACAGGAAGACAATTGACAGATATAATGATTAATTATTAGTTAGGGAGGATAAGTAAGTTAAATAACTATATCTGGTCACAACAAAACAACGAGAGGTAATTAAGCCATTAAAAGTGCTAGATGGTTTTAGACTAGTTGAAGCATGGTAGGCCTACTCCTTAATGTGGGTTGGTTTACCACATAAACTGAATATATTCACTTTTAAATCACTTAAGATTTTTAAAAAGTGTCTGATAAATGTCCATATTACTCTACAACGGCCTCTCTCCTGTGATTAGGGGTACATCGGGTCCCAGTGAACAATGCAGGATCTAATAGTTGTAATAGTTGGTTTAGGTAATATTTAGGTAATAGTTGGGATAGGTAATAGTTGGGATAGGTAATAGTTGGGTTAGGTAATAGTTGGGTAATAGTTGGGTTAGTTAATAGTTGGGTTAGGTAATAGTTGGGATAGGTAATAGTTGGGTTAGTTAATAGTTGGTTTAGGTAATAGTTAGGTAATAGTTGGGTAATAGTTAGGCTAGGTAATTTTAAACTTCCCAACCTCCCTAACCCTCCCTCCCTCCCTCACCCTCCCTCCCTTACCTTCCCACCCTCCCTAACCCTCCCCCCTCCCTAACCCTCCCTCCCTCCATAACCCTCCCTCCCTCCCTCCCTCCCTCCCTCCCTCCCTCCCTCCCTCCCTCCCTCCCTCCCTCCCTCCCTCCCTCCCTCCCTCCCTCCCTCCCTCCCTCCCTCCCTCCCTCCCTCCCTCCCTAACCTTCCCTAACTATCCCTCCCTAGCCTTCCCACCCTCCATAACCCTCCTTCCCTCCCTCCCTCCCTAACCTTCCCTCCCTCCATATCCCTCCCCTTACGTCCTCAATCTGCAGTCAAACCCCAGGTACTTTGTTCTCTTCTCTCTCCCCATCTCCCAAACTGTTGTCCAGGGCAACGGTTGTCATGACGACAATGTCATAATCATGTAGGAGACAGCTGGCTGGTGATTGGTCATCGGAAGGTGTCACTTTCTGGGGAGAGTACTCGGAATGGTGTGGGGGAAAGTGTGTGTGTGCCTGCGTGTGTGATGCGTGTCAAATGAGGCTTCTAATAGAACTGTCGAGAGAGAGAGAGACAGGGAGGGAGGGGGGGAGGGAGGGGAGATAGGGAGGGGAGATAGGGGGAGGGGAGGGAGGGAGATGGGGAGGAAGGGAGGGGAGACAGGGGGGGAGGGAGGGAGGGGAGATAGGAAAAAAAAGGGGTCCTGTCATGGTGTAATGGCATTTTAGAGTAGCTTTTACCTCACTCAGCGTGACAGCACCGGAAACTCTTCTGTAAACAGTAAACCCACTTAGCAGCAGATGCTGACGTGCCTACTACAGTACAGAACAACCCAGACTGGGTTGAAGTATACAGCCTTCATTGACTCATAGCAGTCTCCTGTTAAGTAGAAAACACACCGTGCCGACGAGGGGCTTAAGGTAGAGGATGGCCGGCTGTGAACAGTGTCGATTCAACACGGATAAGTAGAATCGTTGGGAAGGAACAGATTTGACCCTGTATTACCACATGTTATGTGTCCGACAGAAACAGTCGAGTCAAGAGGATTACCGTAGTTGTGGCTTCTTCATAATGTTTTCTATGGTGTACTGTACACTATGTGCTTTTGTGGGGCGCAACGTTCCTGCAGGGTTTCTGTGAGGGTCTGATGCATACACTTTTGTGTATTTGTGTAAAATATATGTGTTTTCAGACTTGTCTCTGACGATTGTGTGTGTGTGTGTGTGTGTGTGTGTGTGTGTGTGTGTGTGTGTGTGTGTGTGTGTGTGTGTGTGTGTGTGTGTGTGTGTGTGTGTGTGTGTGTGTGTGTGTGTGTGTGTGTGTGTGTGTGTGTGTGTGAGAGAGAGAGTGGGTAAGTAGAGCTCTGCAGAATGATTAGCAGACATGGTGTGTTTGTAACTTTTACCCAGAGTTCTCTCTGACCGTTCAAGCCATGTTCCTCTCCTCTGGCTCAGCGCGAGCATGTGTGTGTGTGTTTTCTAAATTGATTCAAAATTACAGTCCTCAGCTCATCCACCCCTCAACTCTATCACTCCAGAAGAATCTCTTCCAGTTTTAACCAGTTTTCTCACCTTTTGCTTTGACCTCATCTGACATTCAGTGCAATCAGAAAGTATTCAGACCCCTTGACTTTTTCTACATGTTGTTAAGTTACAGCCTTGTTCTAAAATTGATTAAATCAATTTGGTTCCTCATCAATCTATTATGAAAAAGAGAAAACAGGTTTTTATACAATTTAGCAAATGTATTGAAAATAAATCAACAGAAATACCTTATTTACATAAGTATTCAGACTCTTTGCTATGAGACTCGAAATTGAGCTCAGGTGCATCCTGTTTCTGTCATGGTTCCACCTGTCACCAGAGGACAGCAGAGACCGTCCTAGAGACATTAACGACACTCAGCCACTCCTCAGTAAAAGGCACATGACAGCCCACTTGGAGTTTGCCAAAGGGCTCCTAAAGACTCTCAGAGCGTGAGAAACAAGATTCTCTGGTCTGATGAAACCCAGATTGAACTCTTTGGCCTGAATGCCAAGTTACACGTCTGGAGGAAACCTGGCACCATCACTACGGTGAAGCATGGTGGTGGCAGCATCATGCTGTGGGGATGTTTATAAGCGGCAGGGACTGGGAGACTAGTCAGGATCGAAAGAAAGATGGCGCATATGGTGCAAAGTACAGAGAGATCATTGATGAAAACCTGCTCCAGAGCGCTCAGGACCTCAGACTGGGGTGAAGGTTCACCTTCCAACAGGACAACGATCCTAAGCACACAGCCACGACAACGCAGGAGTGGCTTCGGGACAAGTCTCTGAATGTCCTTGAGCGGCCCAGCCAGAGCCCGGACTTGAACTTGATCTCTCGCTGGAGAGACCTGAAAATAGCTGTGCCGCTGCCTCCCCCCCCCCCCCCCCCCCCCCCATCCAACCTGACAGAGTTTGAGAGGATCTGCAGAGAAGAATGGGAGAAATTCCCCAAATACAGATGTGCCAAGCTTGTAGCGTCATACCCAAGAAGACTCAAGGCTGTAATCGCTGCCAAAGGTGCTTCAACAAAGTACTGAGTAAAGGGTCTGAATACTTATGTAAATGTGATATTTCAGTTATTTATTTGTTATACATATTCAAAGATTTTTTAAAAATCTGTTTGTGCTTTGTCATGATGAGATATTGTGATGTCATTATGGGGTATTGTGTGTCGATTTACGAAGGAAAAAAACTATTTTAATGAATTTTAGAATAAGGTCAAGGGGTCTAAATACGTAATGTACTGAAAACATACCTTCAACCTCATCTGACCTACATATACAGACCTTCAACCTCATCTGACCTACATATACAGACCTTCAACCTCATCTGACCTACATATACAGACCTTCAACCTCATCTGACCTAGATATACAGACCTTTATCCTCATCTGACCTACATACATTCTGTTCACACCTTTATCCTCATCTGACCTACATACATACTGTTCACACCTTTATCCTCATCTGACCTACATACAGTGCCTTGCGAAAGTATTCGGCCCCCTTGAACTTTGCGACCTTTTGCCACATTTCAGGCTTCAAACATAAAGATATAAAACTGTATTTTTTTTGTGAAGAATCAACAACAATTGGGACACAATCATGAAGTGGAACGACATTTATTGGATATTTCAAACTTTTTTAACAAATCAAAAGCTGAAAAATTGGGCGTGCAAAATTATTCAGCCCCTTTACTTTCAGTGCAGCAAACTCTCTCCAGAAGTTCAGTGAGGATCTCTGAATGATCCAATGTTGACCTAAATGACTAATGATGATAAATACAATCCACCTGTGTGTAATCAAGTCTCCGTATAAATGCACCTGCACTGTGATAGTCTCAGAGGTCCGTTAAAAGCGCAGAGAGCATCATGAAGAACAAGGAACACACCAGGCAGGTCCGAGATACTGTTGTGAAGAAGTTTAAAGCCGGATTTGGATACAAAAAGATTTCCCAAGCTTTAAACATCCCAAGGAGCACTGTGCAAGCGATAATATTGAAATGGAAGGAGTATCAGACCACTGCAAATCTACCAAGACCTGGCCGTCCCTCTAAACTTTCAGCTCATACAAGGAGAAGACTGATCAGAGATGCAGCCAAGAGGCCCATGATCACTCTGGATGAACTGCAGAGATCTACAGCTGAGGTGGGAGACTCTGTCCATAGGACAACAATCAGTCGTATATTGCACAAATCTGGCCTTTATATCTTTATGTTTGAAGCCTGAAATGTGGCAAAAGGTCGCAAAGTTCAAGGGACCTGAAATACTTTCGCAAGGCACTGTACATACTGTTCACACCTTTAACCTCATCTGACCTACATACATACTGTTCACACCTTTATCCTCATCTGACCTACATACATACTGTTCACACCTTTATCCTCATCTGTTATTTTTCTCTTTCTCTCTACCTGTTTTCCCTCCTCACTCTCCTTTGCTTTCTTTCTCCATCTCTCCTTCCATCTATCTTTACCTCCATCCCTCTCTTTTTGTAGGAGGCTCAGACCACTGTTATCCATAATCCAATGGATGGAACTAAGGTACACCCCACTCTCCTCTCTTCTCCTCTCCTCTCCTGTCCCTCCCCTCTCCTCTCCTGTTCTCTCCCCCCTGTCCTCTCCTTTCCTCTCCTGTCCCTCCCCTCTCCTCTCCTGTTCTCTCCCCCCTGCCCTGCCCTCTCCTCTCCTTTCCTCCCCTGTTCTCTCCTATCCTCCCATTCGTCTGTTCTGTTTGAGATTTTTCCCTCCCTTTCTGCGTCTTTGTGTGCGGGACATCACAGAGCCGTGTGCTGTGTCATCACAGAGCCGTGTGCTGTGTCATCACAGAGCCGTGTGCTGTGTCATCACAGAGCCGTGTGCTGTGTCATCACAGAGCCGTGTGCTGTGTCATCACAGAGCCGTGTGCTGTGTCATCACAGAGCCGTGTGCTGTGTCATCACAGAGCCGTGTTTTTAAAATATTTTTATTTAACCTTTATTTAACTAGGCAAGTCAGTTAAGAACAAATTCTTATTTTCAATGACGGCCTGGGAACAGTGGGTTAACTGCCTGTTCAGGGGCAGAACGACAGATTTGTACCTTGTCAGCTCAGGGGTTTGAACTCGCAACCTTCCGGTTACTAGTCCAACGCTCTAACCACTAGGCTACCCTGCCGCGTACTGTTTGCGTACTGTTTGCGTACTGTTTGCGTACTGTTTGCGTGCAATTATGCACAGTTATTTATGTTTTATCCAGCAGCCCACCCAGCACAGTCCCTCCCTAATAGCGTGTGTGTATATGAATATGTAGGTGTGTGTGTGTGTGTGTGTGTGTGTTTGAGTGAAGACCATTTTTAAAACACCAATGTCAACTGGAAACAAATGGTTTGTTCGGTTGAACTTTGATAAAAAATAGTAGCATATTGAGTTAATTGAATGTGCTCAATATGAGTCTCTACACTCTTAGAGAAAAAGGTGCTTTCTAGAACCTAATAGGGTTATTCTGCTGTCCCCATAGGAGAACCCTTTGAAGAAGCCTTATTGGTTCTAGGTAGAACCCTTTTGAGTTCCATGTAGAACCCTTCCCACCTGGAACCAAAAAGGGTTATCCTATGGGGACAGTCGAGAACCCTTTTGAAACCTTCTTTTCCTAAGAGTGTTTAGTTCTTCAGGGACTTGCATGTGCTACTGACCGTAACGGGCAGACTTACAAAGCATACAGTATGTTTGTTTGTACCAGTTAACACCTCGCATTCACTAATCTTTCAAATCAAACCACTAAATGTTGATGTTTTACTGAGGTACAAAGTGACTTTACACTGAGGCAAACCCTTACAGAATTAAATATGTCCCTAAGGGTGTGTGTCACGTCTTCTACCGAAGGTGGCTCCACTTCCTGTTCGGGTGGCGCTCGGGGGTCGTCGTCACCGGCCTACTAGCTGCCACTGATCCTTTTTTCCCCCTAGTCTGTTTATTAGTTACACCTGTGTTTAATTAGGTTGGTGGGGCTTTATTATCCAGCCGGCCCGCCTGCTGGGTGTGCAGGATTATACTGTGTACGATTGTACACGACTGTAGGTCACGGTTGTCCGTGTTTGTGTGTTTTTCTGGACTGTTTAGTTCACCGTGTTTTTGGGGTATTCGTTTGGGTTGGTGTCGTTTTCACCTGTGTGGTGAATTAAAAGTATCGCTACTCTGAACTCTGTTTCCTGCACCTGACTTGTTCCTCCACTACACCCCGGGCATTACAGTGTGTGGGGGAAACATTGTCCCCGTGTGGCCTAACTGCACCAAACCTACAGGACTTATGTAACAGCCTGAAATCAACCGTGGCCCCTGTGGGAAAGTCAACAGCTTCCGCTCTGCTTACTCCCTTGGTTGGCCCTGTGAGCGTCTACAGTGTTTGTGTTCATACCGTACTGGAGCATCTGTAGCCTGTATTTATATACTGGTTTCATTACCCCATCTCCCCCTTGTCTATTTGTCTTTCTATCTATCAATCTGTTTGTCAGTGACACAGTTTTTTGTGTTATATGTAGCCTATGCAGTAGATCTACTATCTGTGTCCTTAAATGGCTCCCTTTTTCTATGTAGTGCACTCCTTTTGACTAGGGTCCATCGGGTAGTGCACTAGGCCCATAGGGCTCTGGTCAAAAGTAGTGCACTATATACTGTGGGGAATAGGGCTTGATTTGGGACGAATCCTACGTCTGGGAGGAGAATAACAAGCCGAGTCTAATAGAATTGTAATGGTTGTATCATTTATCTACGGTGTTGATTAGGTCCGTTCATATCAGGAATTGGGGAATTTTTGGGGGGAATTTTTTGGGGTTCAGAATTCCGCATGCGCGCGCGCACACGCACACACACACTCACACTCACACAGGTGACCTATTCTCTCATCCTCACGAGACACACACTCCATCACACACTCTCCTCTGTGGAATTCTCCAGTGTAGAAGTTTTCCAAATGAGACCAACGTATCCATGTCCTACCAAGGGAATATAAAGCCCTTTAAATACACTAATTGGAAATCAGAGCTCCTTAGTCTGAATCCCAAACAGCACCTTATTCCCTAAAGAGTGCAAGGAGTTTGACCAGGGCTCATAGGGTTTTGGTCAAAAGTAGTGCACTAAGTAGGGAATAGGGTGCCATGCAGGCCCGAAGTCTTAAACTCTTCCTCTGGCAGGTCAGGGGGGAGAGACACAGCATCCTGTGGAGAGCAACACATTACAGGTTACTGGGGGAATGGAAGAGATTAATGTAGGGGAATGGATGAGATTAATGTAGGGGAATGGATGAGATTAATGTAGGGGAATGGAAGAGATTAGTGTAGGGGAATGGAAGAGATTAGTGTAGGGGAATGGAAGAGATTCATGTAGGGGAATGGAAGAGATTCATGTAGGGGAATGGAAGAGATTCATGTAGGGGAATGGAAGAGATTCATGTAGGGGAATGGAAGAGATTCATGTAGGGGAATGGATGAGATTCATGTAGGGGAATGGATGAGATTCATGTAGGGGAATGGATGAGATTCATGTAGGGGAATGGAAGAGATTCATGTAGGGGAATGGAAGAGATTCATGTAGGGGAATGGATGAGATTCATGTAGGGGAATGGATGAGATTCATGTAGGGGAATGGATGAGATTCATGTAGGGGAATGGAAGAGATTCATGTAGGGGAATGGATGAGATTCATGTAGGGGAATGGATGAGATTCATGTAGGGGAATGGATGAGATTCATGTAGGGGAATGGAAGAGATTCATGTAGGGGAATGGATGTCACATTGATTCAACACCGATTCTAGATCATATTTCTATGACAGAAGTGAGCAGGAGGGGAGGAAGCTGTAGGTGTGAATGAATGTTTCCTCAGGCAAGGGAAGGCAACGCAAGGCCGTGTTAACACCCACACTCTGGTGGTATTAGGCGCACGCACACACACACAGGTGGTATAGGGCCGTAGTGAATTTAACTGTAAGGGAATGAGTGGAAGGGGGCAGGCTAAGGTCAGAGGTTGGATCCTGAAGACATGCTGCTTTCTTAGGGATGCCCACGGGTGGGTTAACTGCTGCTTTCTTAGGGATGCCCATGGGTGGGTTAACTGCTGCTTTCTTAGGGATGCCCACGGGTGGGTTAACTGCTGCTTTCTTAGGGATGCCCACGGGTGGGTTAACTGGCTTTAAACAAATAGGCATTCAGCTTAATATGTTTGTGAGATGTGTTGTGTTGAAGTCAAGGTCTACTCTAAGATGTGTTGTGTTGAAGTCGGGGCCTGTTCATTGTGTTGAAGTCGAGGCCTGTTCATTGTGTTGAAGTCTGGGCCTGTTCATTGTGTTGAAGCCTAGGCCTGTTCATTGTGTTGAAGCCTGGGCCTGTTCATTGTGTTGAAGTCAAGGCCTGTTCATTGTGTGAGGCTCATTGTGTTGAAATCGGGGCCTGTTCATTGTGTTGAAGTCTGGGCCTGTTCATTGTGTTGAAGTCTGGGCCTGTTCATTGTGTTGAAGTCTGGGCCTGTTCATTGTGTTGAGGTCGGGGCCTGTTCATTGTACCATGGGTGTGTGTGCCTGTGTGCTTGTGTGTGTGTGTGTGTGTGGGTGCCTGTGTGTGTGTGTGTGCCTGTGTGTGTGCCTGTGTGTGTGTGTGCGTGTTCCTATCTGATGGTGCTTCTCCCTCCCCTCTATAGGAATCAACTGACAGCAGTACCACTGTGGAGGATGAGGATGTGAAAGGTAAGGACTGGACACTGGATAGAGAGACGTGTGTGTGTGTGTGCGTCCATGAGCTGAGAACAATGAGTTCTCCCTAAAGCAGGTCACTAAAGCAGTGTTCCAGTGGGGAGAATTCCAGCAGTTACCCCTCCCCCTCTATAAAGACTGTATCGTCCTTTTGTTCTCCAACCCCCAACTCCCTAGCCCCCCACAGGAGAAGTGAGCTGTTCTGTAGCTTTCCTCTCTGTGCTGTACTGCTAGGTACCAAGCTCTCTGGTAGACCCCCACAGGAGCAGACCAAGGGCACCTTGTGTGTATATTTAGCCTGTGTGCAGGAAACAGAGCCATGTTAGACACAATCATGTAGAAGCCGTAGCGCCACCTGGGATACATAGCACTAGAGAAGAGCTCTGATAGGGTACTGTACTATTCTGGTACATAGCACTAGAGAAGAGCTCTGATAGGCTACGGTACTATTCTGGTACATAGCACTAGAGAAGAGCTCTGATAGGCTACGGTACTATTCTGGTACATAGCACTAGAGAAGAGCTCTGATAGGCTACTGTACTATTCTGGTACATAGCACTAGAGAAGAGCTCTGATAGGCTACTGTACATAGCACTAGAGAAGAGCTCTGATGGGCTACTGTACATAGCACTAGAGACGAGCTCTGATGGGCTACTGTACATAGCACTAGAGAAGAGCTCTGATAGGCTAATGTACATAGCACTAGAGACGAGCTCTGATAGGCTAATGTACATAGCACTAGAGACGAGCTCTGATAGGCTACTGTACATAGCACTAGAGACGAGCTCTGATAGGCTACTGTACATAGCACTAGAGACGAGCTCTGATAGGCTACTGTACATAGCACTAGAGACGAGCTCTGATAGGCTACTGTACATAGCACTAGAGACGAGCTCTGATGGGCTACTGTACATAGCACTAGAGACGAGCTCTGATAGGCTACTGTACATAGCACTAGAGACGAGCTCTGATAGGCTACTGTACATAGCACTAGAGACGAGCTCTGATAGGCTACTGTACATAGCACTAGAGACGACCTCTGATAGGCTACTGTACATAGCACTAGAGCGCTAACAGACGTACTGTTAGTGTACTGTTACTGTGCCATAGTGTTTTGTAGCAAAATGCTTATCAAGGTGACAGGTGTGACGGTGAAGAGTCGCCTGTCAGCTGTATTTGCTTCTTTATTTGAAGTTGCTGGATTGTTGAACTTTGCAGAATCAAATCAAATGTATTTATAAAGCCCTTCGTACATCAGCTGATATCTCAAAGTGCTGTACAGAAACCCAGCCTAAAACCCCAAACAGCAAGCAATGCAGGTGTTGAAGCACGTTGGAAGAAACCTAGAGAGGAACCAGGCTATGTGGGGTGGCCAGTCCTCTTCTGGCTGTGCCGGGTGGAGATTATAACAGAACATGGCCAAGATGTTCAAATGTTCATAAATGACCACTATGGTCGAATAATAATAAGGCAGAACAGTTGAAACTGGAGCAGCAGTTTACCGCTGTTTACCGTTTACCACAGCAGTTGCATCCTCCTGTCCTACAGTACACTACATCTCTGTATGTTCCTGTGTTTTATACTCTCTGAATAGCAGAACACTTGTTGCTCTTCCCCCAGTGTAGTAGCCGATCCAATATTCCCACATGTAGCAGGCGTCACTGTGCTAGCTTAGCGGTATAGCTTCCTTCACTGTGCTAGCTTAGCGGTATAGCTTCCTTCACTGTGCTAGCTTAGCAGTATAGCTTCGTTCACTGTGCTAGCTTATCGGTATAGCTTCCTTCACTGTGCTAGCTTAGCAGTATATAGCTTACTTCACTGTGCTAGCTTAGCAGTATATAGCTTACTTCACTGTGCTAGCTTAGCGGTATAGCTTCCTTCACTGTGCTAGCTTAGCGGTATAGCTTACTTCACTGTGCTAGCTTAGCGGTATAGCTTCCTTCACTGTGCTAGCTTAGCGGTATAGCTTCGTTTACTGTGCTAGCTTAGCGGTATAGCGTCTTTCACTGTGCTAGCTTAGCGGTATAGCTTCCTTCATTGTGCTAGCTTAGCGCTATAGCTTCCGTCACTGTGCTAGCTTAGCAGTATAGCTTCCTTCACTGTGCTAGCTTAGCAGTGTAGCTTCCTTCACTGTGCTAGCTTAGCAGTATAGCTTCCTTCACTGTGCTAGCTTAGCGGTATAGCTTCCTTCACTCTCCCTGCCCCCTTCCTGGGCTCGAACTAGTGATCAGCCCCCCTTGACACATGTGAAAGCCCCCCCTTGACAAGGTCTTAGCAAGCTTTACCACCAAAAAGGTACCAATTCCGTGACATGTGGAGACATTTTAAACTGTTGAGTGGGGTATATGGTCCCATCTTAGCCCGGTTACACAATCAGAGGAATATTACAGTTGCAATAATGATCACGTGTCTCTCTATGATGCGTGGGAAAACTTGGGTACAAAATAAATAAAAAGACATCAGTGGGAACTGACTTCCTGGTGTTTTTACAGTCTTTTATGTCCAACAATGACAATTTAAAAAATATTATAATAATTGCTCAGAAAACTTGGGGAGCCGGCCTAAGGCTCTGTTGCAGCCGGCCGCGACCGGGAGATCCATGGGGCGGCCCATAATTGGCCCAGCATCATCCGGGTCCGGGGAGGGTTTGGCCCGGCAGGAATGTTCTTGTCCCATCGCGCACTAGCGACCCCTGTGGCGGGCCGGGCGCAGTGCACGCTGACACTGTCCCAGGGTGTTTCCTCCGACACATTGGTGCGGCTTCTGGGTTCAGCGGGAACTGTGTCAAGAAGCAGTACGGCTTGCCTGGGTTGTGTTTCGGAGGACGCACGGCTCTCGACCTTCGCCTCTCCCGAGTCCGTACGGGAGTTGCAGCGATGAGACAAGACTGTAACTACCAATTATATATCACGAAATTGGGAAGAAAAAAAGAAAGAACTTGAGTAGCCAAATAAGGCCACCCGCGGGCCAAATTCGGCACGCAGGACGCCAGTTGGGCAACGCTGCCCTATATAGTGAAATACTTTTGACCAGATCTCCGAAAAAAAAACGGTGCACTATAAAGTGAAAGTAAACAGAGCCCTGGTCAAAAGTAGTGCACTCTGTAGGGAATAGGGTGCCATTTCATCCATAGTAATTAACACCATTATCATAATTATCATCCTGGATAATTAACCTCTTCAATAAACCACAGAACCAATTAGCTTGCTGTATTAACATTCAACCACAACAAAGACATCAGGGGAGATGGAAAATCCAGCGGAGGTGTTTAATGCATCGAGTCTACTGATACATCCCAAATGGCCCGCTATCCCCTATGGGTCCTTGTCAAAAGTAGCAGTGTTTAGGGAACAGGCTGCCATTTGGAACGTAACCAAGGTAGATTAAATACAGAGATTTAAAATCGTTAGTGGGTGTTTATTTGATTTCCATTTACCTCCTACATGTTGTGATTCAATCATTTAGCTTTTTTTCCATCCATCTCTTCCCATTGTTCTGTCTGGTGTGTGTGTGTGAGGTCAGGGAGAGTTTAGACAGTTCAGTTAAGACTGTCAGCCTGACACTCCTGCCCCTCAGCCACAGGTCCCCCCCACACACGCACGCGCACACACACAATTACGCTTAAACGCACACACACACATGTATGTATAAATGCTCACACACACAGACATGCTCTTACATTCAACCCTGGTTGACTCACTGCGTTGACTTACTGAGTGACTTACCGAGTGACTTACTGAGTGACTTATGGCTAACACACCCCTTGTGTATTCACCATCACAACTTATAGAACACTTTCTTAATGATGTAGCTTGAGTGAACCCAGGTCCTTCTGAATGATGTAGCTTGAGTGAACCCAGGTCCTTCTGAATGATGTAGCTTGAGTGAACCCAGGTCCTTCTGAATGATGTAGCTTGAGTGAACCCAGGTCCTTCTGAATGATGTAGCTTGAGTGAACCCAGGTTGTCCTTCTTCTTTTCTTCACTAATCGTCAGTGTTAATATCAAACAATCATGTCTAACAACTGTTGTGAATAAAGCCTGTATTATACAAATATGAGTAGAGACACCACATTGTCTAACAAAAACTAGCCTATAAATTATAACTTAGCCTAGCATGAAAAAGCTGGCCTCATGTGTAGAGAGATTTAGAGATGTACACACTACTCTGTTTCTCATCCCTCACTCCTCTCTCTATCTCCAATCCCTTCATCCCCCTCTCCTGTCGTTCCGTTTTAAGCCTTCTACGCTGTATGTGTAGCGGCTCACTGTCTCCCACTGGTGGACACAGGCAGAACAGCATCACAGTCCCAATGGTGCATGTCTCCCTCTTGTGGACACAGACGGAACAGCATCACAGTCCCAATGGTGCATGTCTCCCTCTTGTGGACACAGATGGAACAGCATCACAGTCCCAATGGCGCATGTCTCCCTCTTGTGGACACAGATGGAACAGCATCACAGTCCCAATGGCGCATGCATGGATTCTGTTTCAGCTCTTTCTCCTTTTTGGCATGCAGTTTGTCGGTGAAGATGTTCTGTTCTCTTTTATTTGATTCATATTCATTGCCTCCCTCCCTCCTTGCCTCTCCCTCCCTCCTTGCCTCTCCCTCCCTCCCTCCCTCCCTCCCTCCCTCCAGCCACTAAGCTGTCAGACCTGTTTGGCGTTGTACGCAGGGCATCAGGGCCCATGTCTGACAGGGAGGGGGGCACCAGCACACCCCCTCCAGCTGCCCCCTCCACCGCCTCCCCACCCATGGCACACACCCCCATGCAGCGTAAGTGCACTACAGGGGTGCGTAACAAATGGTACCCTATTCTTACAACACTTTTAACCAGGGCACATAGGGGTCAGGCTAAATATAGTACACTATGTAGGTGATAGGGACAGGATGCCATTTGGGACGCAATGTACAGTACCAGTCAAAAGTTTGAATTAGTATATATATACAGTGCCTTGCGAAAGTATTCGGCCCCCTTGAACTTTGCGACCTTTTGCCACATTTCAGTCTTCAAACATAAAGATATAAAACTGTATTTTTTTGTGAAGAATCAACAACAAGTGGGACACAATCCTGAAGTAGAACGACATTTATTGGATATTTCAAACTTTTTTAACAAATCAAAAACTGAAAAATTGGGCGTGCAAAATTATTCAGCCCCCTTAAGTTAATACTTTGTAGCGCCACCTTTTGCTGTGATTACAGCTGTAAATCGCTTGGGTATGTCTTTATCAGTTTTACACATCGAGAGACTGAATTTTTTTCCCATTCCTCCTTGCAAAACAGCTCGAGCTCAGTGAGGTTGGATGGAGAGCATTTGTGAACAGCAGTTTTCAGTTCTTTCCACAGATTCTTGATTGGATTCAGGTCTGGACTTTGACTTGGCCATTCTAACACCTGGATATGTTTATTTTTGAACCATTCCATTGTAGATTTTGCTTTATGTTTTGGATCATTGTCTTGTTGGAAGACAAATCTCCGTCCCAGTCTCAGGTCTTTTGCAGACTCCATCAGGTTTTCTTCCAGAATGGTCCTGTATTTGGCTCCATCCATCTTCCCATCAATTTTAACCATCTTCCCTGTCCCTGCTGAAGAAAAGCAGGCCCAAACCATGATGCTGCCACCACTATGTTTGACAGTGGGGATGTTGTGTTCAGGGTGATGGGCTGTGTTGCTTTTACGCCAAACATAACGTTTTGCATTGTTGCCAAAAAGTTCAATTTTGGTTTCATCTGACCAGAGCACCTTCTTCCACATGTTTGGTGTGTCTCCCAGGTGGCTTGTGGCAAACTTTAAACAACACTTTGTATGGATATCTTTAAGAAATGGCTTTCTTCTTGCCACTCTTCCATAAAGGCCAGATTTGTGCAATATACGACTGATTGTTGTCCTATGGACAGAGTCTCCCACCTCAGCTGTAGATCTCTGCAGTTCATCCAGAGTGATCATGGGCCTCTTGGCTGCATCTCTGATCAGTCTTCTCCTTGTATGAGCTGAAAGTTTAGAGGGACGGCCAGGTCTTGGTAGATTTGCAGTGGTCTGATACTCCTTCCATTTCAATATTATCGCTTGCACAGTGCTCCTTGGGATGTTTAAAGCTTGGGAAATCTTTCTGTATCCAAATCCGGCTTTAAACTTCTTCACAACAGTATCTCGGACCTGCCTGGTGTGTTCCTTGTTCTTCATGATGCTCTCTGCGCTTTTAACGGACCTCTGAGACTATCACAGTGCAGGTGCGTTTATACGGAGACTTGATTACACACAGCTGGATTGTATTTATCATCATTAGTCATTTAGGTCAACATTGGATCATTCAGAGATCCTCACTGAACTTCTGGAGAGAGTTTGCTGCACTGAAAGTAAAGGGGCTGAATAATTTTACACGCCCAATTTTTCAGTTTTTGATTTGTTAAAAAAGTTTGAAATATCCAATAAATGTCGTTCCACTTCATGATTGTGTCCCACTTGTTGTTGATTCTTCACAAAAAATACAGTTTTATATCTTTATGTTTGAAGCCTGAAATGTGGCAAAAGGTCGCAAAGTTCAAGGGGGCCGAATACTTTCGCAAGGCACTGTATATATATGTCCAATGTTTTTTTCTTTGTTTTGACTATTTTCTACATTGTAGAATAATAGTGAAGACATCAAACTATGAAATAACACATATGGAATCATTTAGTAACCAAAAAAGTGTTAAACAAATTCAAATAGATTTTAGATTCTTGAAAATAACCACCCTTCAGACCAGGTCATCTGATGCAGAACTCCATCACTCTCCTTCTTGGTCAAATAGCCCTTACACAGCCTGGAGGTGTGTTGGGTCATTGTCCTGTTGAAAAACAAACAATAGTCCTACTAAGCGTAAATCAAATGGGATGGTGTATCGCTGCAGAATGCTGTGGTAGCTATGCTGGTTAAGTGTGCCTTGAATTCTAAATAAATCACAGACAGTGTCACCAGAAAAGCACCATCACACCTCCTCCTCCATGCTTCACGGTGGGAACCACACATGTGGAGATAATCTGTTCGCCTACTCTGCATCTCACAAAGACACAGCGGTTGGAACCAAACATCTCAAATTAGTACACATCAGACCAAAGGACAGATTACCACTGGTCTAATGTCCATTCCTCATGTTTCTTGGCCTAAGACTCTTCTTCTTATTGTTGTCCTTTACAGCAATTCTTTGCAGCAATTCGACCATGAAGGCCTAATTCACACAGTCTCCTCTGAACAGTTGATGTTGAGATGTGTCTGTTACTTGAACTCTGTGAAGCATTTATTTGGGCTGCAATCTGAAGCTGGTAACGCTAACAAACTTATCCTCTGCAGCAGAGGTAACTCTGGGTCTTCCTTTCCTGTGGTGGTCCTCACGAGAGCCAGTTTCATCATAGCGGTTGATGGTTTTTGTGACTGCACTTGAAGAAACTTTCAAAGTTCTTGACATTTTCCGCATTGACCTTCATGTCTTAAAGTAACGATTTACTGTCGTTTCTCTTTGCTTATTTGAGCTGTTCTTGCAATAATATGGTATTTTACCAAGTAGGGCTGTCTTCTGTATACCAACCCTACCTTGTCACAACACAACTGATTGGCTCAAATGAATTAAGAAGGAAAGACATTATAAATATGAACTTTTAACAAGGCACACCTGTTAATTCCAGGTGACTACCTCATGAAGCTGGTTGAGAGAATGCCAAGAGTGTGCAAAGATGTCATCAAGGCAAAGGGTGGCTACTTTGAAGAACCTCAAATATAAAAACTATTTTGATTTATGTAACACTTTTTTGGTTACTATATGATTCCATGTGTGTTATTTCATAGTTTTGATGTCTTCACTACTATTCTAGAATGTAGAAAATACCCTTGAATGAGTAGGTGTGTCCAATCGTTTGACTGGTACTGTAGGTACTTAGACAATCAGCGCTGTTCCAAAATGGCACCGTATTCTCTCATAGGAAAATGATCTGTTCAGTTTTGTTCTATTATATGTGTTTTGAGAGGTTTTCATTGACATGTTTCATAATCCAAGTAAATGACATTTTATTAGTAACATACACGTATTTAACAGATGTTTTTGCGGGTGTAGTG
Organism: Oncorhynchus kisutch; assembly: GCF_002021735.2. NCBI lineage: Eukaryota > Metazoa > Chordata > Actinopteri > Salmoniformes > Salmonidae > Oncorhynchus > Oncorhynchus kisutch. The sequence continues at coordinate 10,719,218 of NC_034181.2, forward strand.
AAATGCTTGTGCTCCTATCTCCAAAAGGAACATAAGCATTGTGCTCCTAGCTCCAACAGGAACATAAGCATTGTGCTCCTAGCTCCAAAAGGAACATAAGCATTGTGCTCCTAGCTCCAAAAGGAACATAAGCATTGTGCTCCTAGCTCCAAAAGGAACATAAGCATTTCGCTACACCTGCAATAACATCGGATAAATATGTGTAATCTTCATTCTAAATCTGTTTCATAGAATATGTCACTTTGTGTGCGTTCTTTATACTTTGGTTTTTTTCATTTTATTTTCTGATCTGTTCTACACCTCCTCCTTATCTTTTTATTTATTTCTCCTTCTCTATCTTTCCGTTGCTCTCTCTCCCTCCTGCGACCAGTATCCCGTCTCTCAGACCTAGTGAGCAATGTTCGCCGGTCGTCCGCCCCATCCTCAGCCCCCACTCCACCTGCGCCCGCCGAGGCGGAGGTGGTACCAGCTCCCAGGCTCACCCCCCACCCATCACACCCCACCTCCCCTCCTCCCCCCATGTCCCTCTCCAGCCTCACCCTCACCTCTCAGAGTGAGTACTCAGCATGACCCCTGACCTCAGAGAATCTGCCAATCAAATGGCTTTGTGGGTTTATACCGACAGTGCACGCTGTGATGCCACTCACTCAGCACCCCGACTTGTGTGATAAGGAGAGTTCCCCCGATCATTATACCAGGCGAGGCAGGCCTCTTACCCAGCTCTAGGCCATATAGGTTTGAATCTATTGTTTTGGTGTTTACAACGAGGTTTGAGTGTTGCTCTAGATGCCTTTTGTCAGGGTTGTGTGACTGGTGGCATGGAAGTCAATGCAGGAGAGCAGAACTTGGTAAATAGCCGTTTAATGTACATAACTACCGGCGTCCAAAAACACAACAAAACCCGTATTGCACCAGTCACATGAAGCACAAGTACTTACAATAAACAATTCCCGACAAGGACATGGGGGAAACAGAGGGAACATATACAATATGTAATTAGGGGATTGAAACCAGGTGAGTGTGACAACCAGACAAAACAAATGGAACATTAGAAATGGATCGGTGATGGGCCAGAAGACCGGTGACATCGTCCGCCGAACACCGCCCAAACAAGGAGAGGAACAGACTTTGGCAGAAGTCGTGAAACCTTTTTAGCTTTAGGGCATTTAAAAGACTGAAATGTTGCTGCAGTGGACTGAGGACGTTTTACGGGCACCTGTTGAAGACGGAAGTATACATGCACCTTAGCCAAATACATTTAAACTCAGTTTTTCACAATTCCTGATATTTAATCAAAGTGAAAATGGTTTAACTTGGGTCAAATGGGCCCATTCCTCTTGACAGAGCTGGTGTAATTGAGTCAGGTTTGTAGGCCTCCTTGCTCTCACACGCTTTTTCAGTTCCGCCCACAGATTTTCTATAGGATTGAGGTCAGGGCTTTGTGATGGCCACTCCAATATCTTGACTTTATTGTCCTTAAGCCATTTTGCCACAACTTTGGAAGTATGCTTGGGGTCATTGTCCGTTTGGAAGACCCATTTCGATACAGATTTAACTTGCTGACTGATGTCTTGAGATGTTGCTTCAATATATCCACATACTGTTCCATCCTCATGATGCCATCTAATTTGTGAAGTGCACCAGTCCCTCCTGCAGCACAACATGCAGCACAACATGATGCTGCCACCCCCATGCTTCACGGTTGGGATGGTGTTCTTTGGCTTGCAAGCCTCCCCCTTTTTCCTCCAAACATATCGATGGTCATTATGGCCAAGCCATAAGACTCCTGAACATCTAGTCAAATGGCTAACCAGACTATTTGCATTGCCCCTCCCCCTCAATTACACCGCTACTACTCTCTGTTGTTATCATCATTGTATAGTCACTTTAATAACTCTACCTACATGTACATATTACCTCAACTAACCAGTTCCTCCACACATTGACTCTGTACTGGTACCCCCCTGTATATAGTCTCACTACTACCAGTTATTTTACTGCTGCTCTTTAATTACTTGTTACTTTTATTTCTTATTCTTATATGTATTTTTTTAAACTGCATTGTTGGTTAGGGGCTCGTAAGTAAGTATTTCGGCCCATGTGACTAATAACATTTGATTTGATCTACCTGTGTGGTGGTGTTTTACTTGTTGGAAGTGAAAATTGTCAATTGTGTGGTTTCCCGTGTAGCAACTAATATTAACTGCAGTGATATTATGCCAGATGGAATGGAAGCGGTTGTTCATTCAGCTGTGAGAGTTATCAACAGTTTGTTCAGCTGTGAGAGTTATCAACAGTGTGTTTGTTCAGCTGTGAGAGTTATCAACAGTGTGTTTGTTCAGCTGTGAGAGTTATCAACAGTTTGTTTGTTCAGCTGTGAGAGTTATCAACAGTTTGTTTGTTCAGCTGTGAGAGTTATCAACAGTGTGTTTGTTCAGCTGTGAGAGTTATCAACAGTTTGTTTGTTCAGCTGTGAGAGTTATCAACAGTTTGTTTGTTCAGCTGTGAGAGTTATCAACAGTGTGTTTGTTCAGCTGTGAGAGTTATCAACAGTTTGTTTGTTCAGCTGTGAGAGTTATCAACAGTTTGTTTGTTCAGCTGTGAGAGTTATCAACAGTTTGTTTGTTCAGCTGTGAGAGTTATCAACAGTGTGTTTGTTCAGCTGTGAGAGTTATCAACAGTGTGTGTTCAGCTGTGAGAGTTATCAACAGTGTGTTTGTTCAGCTGTGAGAGTTATCAACAGTGTGTTTGTTCAGCTGTGAGAGTTATCAACAGTGTGTGCCTGTGTTGTAGTTGTGCTGGTGGCTGATACCAGATTACTAATCAATATTGTTTGCATGCGTTCACGTGCGTATGAGGTGGATACTCTGCACTCTCACTGCCCTCCACTAGTTCTCTCCACTTGTGTGTGACTATGTCCTGCTTTCTTCCTACAGCACGTAAACAAGACATCATTAAGATCACTGAACAGCTGATCCAGGCTGTCAACAATGGAGACTTTGAGGCATACGCGTGAGTTCATTTGAGTGTGTGAGAGTCTGTGTGTGTGTGTGAGAGTGAAAGAGCGAGTCTGTTTGTGTGTGTGTGTGTGTGAGACATTGACCTGTGTTTGTCTCTCCACAGTAAGATCTGTGATCCTGGTCTGACCTCCTTTGAGCCCGAGGCCCTGGGAAACCTGGTGGAGGGAATGGACTTCCACAGATTCTATTTTGAGAACCGTAAGAACAAGCAACAGAGCACTTCTCATAACTTGAGTTAATACTCGTTAGTAGACCAATGATCAAAAACAATGCTCCCTCCCTCCCTCCCTCCAGTTCTGTCTAAGAACAGTAAACCTATCCACACCACCATCCTCAACCCCCACGTCCACCTGATTGGAGAGGACGCTGCCTGCATCGCCTACATCCGACTCACCCAATTTGTCGACGGCCTGGGCCATCCACGCTCCAGCCAATCAGAGGAGACTAGGGTGTGGCACCGCCGGGACTCCAAGTGGCAGAACGTCCACTTCCACTGCTCGGGCGCTCCCGCTGCCCCTCTCCAGTGATGTACGTGAGGTACGGAAAGGGCCGCATTCGGTCTTCGACGAGGTCTGGGGGGGAGGGGGAGGGGGAGGGGGGGGGCTGCATCACTGAAAATGATTTATATATTCCCTCTCCGTCAAAATGAGCAAAGATTAGTCTATCCATACATAATGGAATTTTGAATGCTCCTTGACTGTCTAGATTTCATCTCAGTGATTATTAGTCAGCTGGACACTGTCAATAAACTGTATGAATGTAGTGATTATTAGTGAGCTGGACCCAGTCAATAAACTGTATGAATGTAGTGATTATTAGTGAACTGGACACAGTCAATAAACTGTATGAATGTAGTGATTATTAGTGAGCTGGACACAGTCAATAAACTGTATGAATGTAGTGATTATTAGTGAGCTGGACACAGTCAATAAACTGTATGAATGTAGTGAATATTAGTGAGCTGGACACAGTCAATAAACTGTATGAATGTAGTGATTATTAGTGAGCTGGACACAGTCAATAAACTGTATGAATGTAGTGATTATTAGTGAGCTGGACACAGTCAATAAACTGTATGAATGTAGATCCGGTATCATTTATACACAGTTTCATTTTAAAGTGTATTGAGTCCCCCCTCACCCCTTTACAACACCCCCCTCACCCCTTTACAACTGTTAAATAGTGTCTTGTCCTGTATTTCAGGAGGAGAATGCCAAAGCCATGTCTGACAAGAGTGCTCTGCTGGAGGGAGGGAGGGAGGGAGGGAGGCGGAGAACATGTCCAATGTTGGGTGGCTCTAATCCTGCAGCACCAGACCTCTCGCACACCGGATACCCAGCATGCATCTCTTCTCTACAACTACCACCCCCTTGTCTGTCGCCGTCTGCCACTGACAACACCATCTCAACAACCAACCAACCAACAACAGCAACCCACTGTACCCACTGACAACACCATCTCAACAACCAACCAACAACCCCAACCCACTGTACCCACTGACAACACCATCTCAACAACCAACCAACCAACCAACAACAGCAACCCACTGACAACACCATCTCAACAACCAACTGACCAACCAACAACCCCAACCCACTGTACCCACTGACAACACCATCTCAACAACCAACCAACAACCCCAACCCACTGTACCCACTGACAACACCATCTCAACAACCAACCATCAACCCCAACCCACTGTACCCACTGACAACACCATCTCAACAACCAACCAATCAACAACAGCAACCCTCTCCTCTCCTCACCGCAACCCCAACCCACTGTTAACTCACGGTCAGCCCTCCCCCAAACCCAACCTCTCCAACTCTCCCCTCGCCACACTCACGCCCAGTATTAGGATTTGGGCAGGGAGTGTATTGAGGGTGTGTGTGTTAGGGGGGTATTGGGGTGTTTTCTCGTCCTCGGTGTGCGTTTGATTCTTCCTCTTTTGTCTCATGATGTCCCCTCTTCCTCTTCCCATCTAAACCTGTGTTGTGTAACACAGGAAATACATGTTATAAGGTTAAGTAAAAATCTATTATTATAATCATTATTATTAATACTATTACACAATTTAAGTAAATCATTTGTATAATTCTAATTCTTAATGATAGAGAAACTATCTAGAAACTACTATCTTTTAAAGAAGCATGATGTTTTTCGATATTTGGCTGTTTTTTATTGTGGCTATTAGGTGACAAAATGATATTGGCAGTTTTTGTTTAAGCTTCTTGTATGTTATCTATTATATTATACTCAGCCCAAGATCATGTTCAAGAAATCAACTTTTTTTTGTGAGGGGTGTGTTTGACGAGGTGTCAAGAGTGGAAACTGCATCACTACTGAGGTCCTGCATGGAGCCGTGCCCAGGGCTGTCCTCACTGATGCCTGTTTAATATGTGGAGGGGACCTTAATGGAGAGGTAACAGGCAGAGGCTGTTGGATGACTATTGTATGTATGTATGTGTGGACTGGAGAGATGTGGGCCTCTGCGATCTGCAGGTGGAAGGTGTTTTAGCCATGAGATCACATGGATGAATGTGTGTTTATTTGGTATACACCTTGACTCTCTGTCCTGTGGTCTCTGTAGTTGATGCTCATTTTAGAGTGGAGAGCTGTGACTGAGGTCTGACAGGGTATGCAGAGGAGTGTGTGTGTGAGGGAGAGCCCCTGTTGTTGGTGTTCCAGATGAGAGAGAGAGGCAAGTTAGGAGAGGAAGGCTTTATTTCAGCGTTTTTTTCAGTCCTCTGCCTTCAGTCCAGGACTTATTTTTCTTATGATTTAATGATCTTTTTATGTATATTATATTTTCACATTTGTAATATCATCCTCATTGACTTGTTACTATCTAGTGTTATTGACTTCTGTTACTACTAATCACCGTGTTTGTGCCAAGGCCAACAGAGATGGACAGATGGATTTATACACTATAGATAGCTTCATACACACATGTACTTTAGCAGTGAGGATGTGTCGCTCTCTGAAGAGACATCGCCACAGGACTATTTCTCTTTAACGAATAGGTGTTAGAGGTTTTCTCCTGACGCCGTCCCACCCTAGTCGTTATGCCTGCCTGTGATTGGCTGCCTTAGGTGTCTTGTCTCTTTTGGGCAGGCAATTTTTTAGCGACGCCATCACATTGGACAGTCAGACGGTCACCCGGTTGGTTAGTCCTCAGGTTTATATTTATTTTGTTGGATAGTTTAAAGTGCATTTACTTAGTTTCTCCCTCAGGTTCATGTTTGATTACTCTCTGTTGATTTATGATTTTAGTGGAGGTTCCCTAGTTGAAAGATGAAGACTTCATTGTATATGTGTCCTGAGAAGTGTTCCTGAGTGATCGAGCTAACCAAACACGTGACCCCTCCTCCTCCCCCCTCCAAGAAAAACAAGAGAAAGCAGTATGTACAAAGGTGCTGTTGGGTTCTTCTTTGTGTGTTTACTAGCAGGGAAAATCTATATAAAAAGAAGAAGCATATTTAAAAAAGGGGGAGTATACAGTATTACACAACCACTATTAACTAGTATCTTAGGGAGAAGTATACAGTATTACACAACCACTATTAACTAGTATCTTAGGGGGAAGTATACAGTATTACACAACCACTATTAACTAGTATCTTAGGGAGAAGTATACAGTATTACACAACCACTATTAACTAGTATCTTAGGGGGGAGTATACAGTATTACACAACCACTATTAACTAGTATCTTAGGGAGAAGTATACAGTATTACACAACCACTATTAACTAGTATCTTAGGGGGAAGTATACAGTATTACACAACCACTATTAACTAGTATCTTAGGGAGAAGTATACAGTATTACACAACCACTATTAACTAGTATCTTAGGGGGGAGTATACAGTATTACACAACCACTATTAACTAGTATCTTAGGGAGAAGTATACAGTATTACACAACCACTATTAACTAGTATCTTAGGGGGAAGTATACAGTATTACAGAACCACTATTAACTAGTATCTTAGGGGGGAGTATACAGTATTACACAACCACTATTAACTAGTATCTTAGGGGGAAGTATACAGTATTACACAACCACTATTAACTAGTATCTTAGGGAGAAGTATACAGTATTACAGAACCACTATTAACTAGTATCTTAGGGGGGAGTATACAGTATTACACAACCACTATTAACTAGTATCTTAGGGAGAAGTATACAGTATTACACAACCACTATTAACTAGTATCTTAGGGGGAAGTATACAGTATTACAGAACCACTATTAACTAGTATCTTAGGGGGGAGTATACAGTATTACACAACCACTATTAACTAGTATCTTAGGGGGAAGTATACAGTATTACACAACCACTATTAACTAGTATCTTAGGGAGAAGTATACAGTATTACACAACCACTATTAACTAGTATCTTAGGGGGAAGTATACAGTATTACAGAACCACTATTAACTAGTATCTTAGGGGGGAGTATACAGTATTACACAACCACTATTAACTAGTATCTTAGGGGGAAGTATACAGTATTACAGAACCACTATTAACTAGTATCTTAGGGAGAAGTATACAGTATTACACAACCACTATTAACTAGTATCTTAGGGGGGAGTATACAGTATTACACAACCACTATTAACTAGTATCTTAGGGAGAAGTATACAGTATTACACAACCACTATTAACTAGTATCTTAGGGGGGAGTATACAGTATTACAGAACCACTATTAACTAGTATCTTAGGGAGAAGTATACAGTATTACAGAACCACTATTAACTAGTATCTTAGGGGGGAGTATACAGTATTACACAACCACTATTAACTAGTATCTTAGGGGGGAGTATACAGTATTACAGAACCACTATTAACTAGTATCTTAGGGAGAAGTATACAGTATTACAGAACCACTAACTAGTATCTTAGGGAGAAGTATACAGTATTACAGAACCACTATTAACTAGTATCTTAGGGGGGAGTATACAGTATTACAGAACCACAATTAACTAGTATCTTAGGGGGGAGTATACAGTATTACAGAACCACTAACTAGTATCTTAGGGAGAAGTATACAGTATTACAGAACCACTATTAACTAGTATCTTAGGGAGAAGTATACAGTATTACACAACCACTATTAACTAGTATCTTAGGGAGAAGTATACAGTATTACACAACCACTATTAACTAGTATCTTAGGGAGAAGTATACAGTATTACACAACCACTATTAACTAGTATCTTAGGGAGAAGTATACAGTATTACAGAACCACTATTAACTAGTATCTTAGGGAGAAGTATACAGTATTACAGAACCACTATTAACTAGTATCTTAGGGAGAAGTATACAGTATTACACAACCACTATTAACTAGTATCTTAGGGAGAAGTATACAGTATTACACAACCACTATTAACTAGTATCTTAGGGAGAAGTATACAGTATTACACAACCACTATTAACTAGTATCTTAGCTGGCGTTTCTTTGCATGACGACACTAGTTTAGGTGTTTGTCCTTTCTCTTCTTCTCTTTCTAATTTCTACTGAATGTTGGAATACTAAACCTCTATCTATTCATCTTAGCTTTTAAAAACCATACAACTATTGTCTCGAGATGATAGATATCAAAGATAGATGAATATGATAAGGCTATAATGAGGGTGATGATGATGATGGCAGTGATTATGAAGAGGATGACGATTAAGATGAAGGTGATGGTGATGATGAACATGTAATGAAGATTCTATAGCATGCTTTTATATGGGTCTGAATGTTAAATATGGCTTACTTTTCTACAGTGGAGAAAGTGCATCAGGCATCGATGTCAGTGGGAGACTAAGTGAAAATTTGACCTAAGTGGAAGTTATGATTCAACCTATTTTGAGAGGAACATTACTCCATACTTTCTCACCAGGAGGCATAAAGAATGTTCCATTGTTAAGCCACTAGAGGTCACTCTCACGTGTAAATAAAGCACAACTAGCTGATCTGGGGTCAGATTAGTCTCAGGTTGTAAATCACTGTGGCTGCTGAAGTTACTACCCTTTAACTGTTAGCTCTAATAGCTCTAATAGACTTCAGAGGGAAGAACACAATAGAAACTACATTAGTAGGTAATTATGTTAGTGGAATTGGAAATGTGTTTTCACTGCATTTTGATGTCCAACTTTTTAAGCGACTTCAAGCTTCTTCCAGTGTACTAATCAGTTGATAAATATGATGTAATATAAACATGTGTTAGTATGGACTGCAGAGGTAGAGAGAGGAAGTGTTTTGGTCTTTATAAAACTCTTCTACCCCCCTCCCCCTCCATCCGTCCAGTGACTAGACCCCCTCCACTGACAACACTGAGTTAGTGTATTTATTTAACTATTTTCCTCGTCTCTCTGTTTAAAAACCTTATTCAATCATTTCTCTACAGTTGACTCTACATATTTTCCCTGACTTGTTCTCTTTGTATCAGTTTGGGTTTCTTCTGTAGAATATATTTATCCTAGATTTCTCTAATTCTTCTGGTTATTGATCCGTACTTCAACATGCTACATGTGTTTCTCTAACTTAAGGAAATGTGTTAAGGTGTTACCAATAAAATGAGAATTTAAATAAAGTTACACTTCTCTTTCTCTTTGATTCTTAATCTTTATTGCTCAGAGACGTCCTATTATTGACCAGAGGAAAAATGTGTTTTATTCAACAAATCAAGTTAATCTGAAACGGAGATGAACAAATAATACATGTAATACTTAAAGGTGTATTTGTTTTGCCATGTCACATTGTAACTGGGCTAACAGCATATATATTACACATACATTACACTACATACTGTAGTTATAGTAAATGATGCATGTTATATAATGCCTGAATGTTATTCAAATCAGAACAGGTCAAATTGTAACTGGGCTAACAGCATATATATTACACATACATTACACTACATACTGTAGTTATAGTAAATGATGCATGTTATATAATGCCTGAATGTTATTCAAATCAGAACAGGTCACATTGTAACTGGGCTAACAGCATATATATTACACATACATTACACTACATACTGTAGTTATAGTAAATGATGCATGTTATATAATGCCTGAATGTTATTCAAATCAGAACAGGTCACATTTGATAGTGATTCGCAAAGGAAATCCAGAGTAGGCTACCCATATATTGATTCAATAGATAAAAAAAACTATATAATAAACAATATCTTAACAGCTGATAATATATAATCAGAGGATTATATGAAATGTCCTCAACAGAAAGGTCATTCAAATAACAAACAAAAGTGATTGAGAGAAAATCATATGTCCAGAACAGGAGAGATAAACACAGATCTCACAGCTCCTCTCTCAGATACACATGACATAATCTGACTATAAAACACACACACACTGTATTATATTACAGTCTGATAACTTTAACAAAATGTATAATTGACTTTTGACCTCTTAAATCATAATTCAGTATAATTATTAAACAGACCTTAATCCCCATAGAAAACAGTCAGATGACAGAAGCCCAGCAGTACAATAAACACAGCATGACAAGCTGAGTCACAACCTAACGACATCACTCTGATTCTCTGGGTATAGATGAGTCAGAACCTAACGACATCACTCTGATTCTCTGGGTATAGATGAGTCACAACCTAACGACATCACTCTGATTCTCTGGGTATAGATGAGTCAGAACCTAACGACATCACTCTGATTCTCTGGGTATAGATGAGTCACAACCTAATGACATCACTCTGATTCTCTGGGTATAGATGAGTCACAACCTAATGACATCACTCTGATTCTCTGGGTATAGATAAGTCACAACCTAACGACATCACTCTGATTCTCTGGGTATAGCTGAGTCACAACCTAACGACATCACTCTGATTCTCTGGGTATAGCTGAGTCACAACCTAACGACATCACTCTGATTCTCTGGGTATAGATGAGTCACAACCTAACGACATCACTCTGATTCTCTGGGTATAGATGAGTCACAACCTAACGACATCACTCTGATTCTCTGGGTATAGATGAGTCACAACCTAACGACATCACTCTGATTCTCTGGGTATAGATGAGTCACAACCTAACGACATCACTCTGATTCTCTGGGTATAGCTGAGTCACAACCTAACGACATCACTCTGATTCTCTGGGTATAGCTGAGTCACAACCTAACGACATCACTCTGATTCTCTGGGTATAGATGAGTCACAACCTAACGACATCACTCTGATTCTCTGGGTATAGATGAGTCACAACCTAACGACATCACTCTGATTCTCTGGGTATAGACGAGTCATAACCTAACGACATCACTCTGATTCTCTGGGTATAGATGAGTCAGAACCTAACGACATCACTCTGAATCTCTGGGTATAGATGAGTCACAACCTAACGACATCACTCTGATTCTCTGGGTATAGATGAGTCACAACCTAACGACATCACTCTGATTCTCTGGGTATAGATGAGTCACAACCTAACGACATCACTCTGATTCTCTGGGTATAGATGAGTCACAACCTAACGACATCACTCTGATTCTATGGGTATAGATGAGTCACAACCTAACGACATCACTCTGATTCTCTGGGTATAGATGAGTCACAACCTAACGACATCACTCTGAGTCTCTGGGTATAGATGAGTCAGAACCTAACGACATCACTCTGATTCTCTGGGTATAGATGAGTCAGAACCTAACGACATCACTCTGATTCTCTGGGTATAGATGAGTCAGAACCTAACGACATCACTCTGATTCTCTGGGTATAGATGAGTCACAACCTAACGACATCACTCTGAGTCTCTGGGTATAGATGAGTCACAACCTAACGACATCACTCTGATTCTCTGGGTATAGATGAGTCAGAACCTAACGACATCACTCTGATTCTCTGGGTATAGATGAGTCAAAACCTAATGACATCACTCTGATTCTCTGGGTATAGATGAGTCAGAACCTAACGACATCACTCTGATTCTCTGGGTATAGATGAGTCACAACCTAACGACATCACTCTGAGTCTCTGGGTATAGATGAGTCACAACCTAACGACATCACTCTGTTTCTCTGGGTATAGATGAGTCACAACCTAACGACATCACTCTGATTCTCTGGGTATAGATGAGTCACAACCTAACGACATCACTCTGATTCTCTGGGTATAGATAAGTCACAGCCTAACGGCATCACTCTGATTCTCTGGGTATAGATGAGCCAGAACCTAACGACATCACTCTGATTCTCTGGGTATAGATGAGTCACAACCTAACAACATCACTCTGAATCTCTGGGTATAGATAAGTCACAGCCTAACGGCATCACTCTGATTCTCTGGGTATAGATGAGCCAGAACCTAACGACATCACTCTGAATCTCTGGGTATAGATGAGTCACAACCTAACGACATCACTCTGAATCTCTGGGTATAGATGAGTCAGAACCTAACGACATCACTCTGATTCTCTCACTGGAATGACTTCACTGTAAGAGACACTTCTGATTGGCAGATCTGTATACCAGTGTTGTCAGCATCACCAACCTTTCCAATAAAAAAGTATGGGTAGAGTCTCTCAGTAAATGTATCTCTGAAAGTATAGATGTGTGTCATGTTTTTGGAATCGTAGAAGGACACCTCTCCCCTGTCGTAGTCCAGCTGTACTCTGATCCTCTGGGGTCTCCTCTTCAGAGTGAAGGTTTTACCTATTATTTGATACTTACCACTTCTCAGCATTAAAAGCCAGACTCCAAACTCTGGGTTAAAATATTTTACTTTCTCCTGCCTTTTGATTGACTCCTTGGCCACGCCTATATACCATTGAGGGTGGTGCCCCACCTCCACCTCTCAGCTGTGTTTTCCTGAGCTGAACCCCTCAGAGCTCAGAACTGTGATGTAAATGGTGTTCCTCTCTGGGTTGTCAGGGAGCTGCTGGGTTGGGACTGTCTGACTTACACTGGTCAGATCATCAGACAGAGAGAGACAGTTGTTTGCAGTGTTGGGGTCCAGAATCACAGGAGTGTATTTGACAATCCCCTGCATCTTCTCCCAGACTCTGAACTGCAGGTTGCCCAGGTGTTTGGCCACATCTATCAGTGCTCCTGAGACCAGCTGTGGATCCGGCAGTGTGTCCTGGGCTCTGGAGAATGTCTGTGTGAGTTTGTAGCTCTTGAGAAATGGCACCTCTTGTTTCTGGAGTTCTTGTTCCACAGCAGTGATGTTTTCTGTGAGAGAAGAGATCTGGTCCTGAATGTGCTTCATCTCTCTGGCAATCATCTTCCCCTTCTCCTCCTCTTCCTTCCTCAGTGCTGCCAGTCTGGCCTCCTCTTCCTCCCTCAGGAACTGGTGAAGCTTCTCAAACTCCCCTCTGATCTGTCTCTCTGTGGACACCAGCTGCTTCTTGGAGTATTGAAACATTTTGTTGTATGTCTCCTCTATGTCTTTACATTTAACCTGTGTGCTCTGCAGTGAGTCTAAGTCTGAGGTTAGTTTGTCCTTCAGGTCTTTCACTGCTTGTTCTAAGGGAACCACTGTGTGTCCATGATGTGCAGGAAACTCACAGACGTGACACACAGCTCTCTGCTCCACCTCACAGAACCATTTAGGTTCATCTGTGTGTTTAGTACAAACCACTGCTCTGTCTTCATCTAGAGTACTGTCTTTCTCCCCTGCTTTCTGTCTCCCAGCATATTTATCAGACAGTTCCTTCAACTGAAAGTTAACTTTTAGATGATCCTTGGAACATTTCCTCCTACATACCGGACAATTCTTGTTTTTGGTCTGATCCCAGAATTTGTCCAGGCAGCTGGAACAGAAGCTGTGGTGGCAGCCCAGAGAAACAGGCTCTCTGAAAGTCTCTGAGCAAATATGGCAGCACAGGTAACTATCCAGGTAACTATCTGTCATCTTCTTTCAGTATCCAAGTATACTTTGATTTTCAAAACAAACAAAAAACGTATAATGCGTCACTAGAACAACCACCACTTTATATGACTAACATGAAGTCAAATATCAAGTCAAATTAAATAAGAAATGTGATTATTCCAGTTGATCGGGAGACGTCTCTGTAATGTCCACACCCTGTAATGGTGACTCGGATCTTATAAGCAATGTTAAACATTTACTTTCAGTTCCACTTAATGCTGTGTCAGGTCAACAAAATATACATTCCAGCACCTGCTTGTTTCCTGTAGATGGTGCTGTTAGATTTTTGGAATTTGTTAAAAGGTTTTATTCATTGACTTTAAGTGTCCCACCCCTGGTTGTCTGTGTTGTCTAAACCTCCATCCTCTGAATACTCATGGAGGTAAACCATACCACTATCCTAATAAGACATCACACAGCATTGTATTGCCACAGAATTTATTTTCAGAGGTTATTTACAACAGAAGGAAAAGCAGCCATGTTTTACATGTCATCATTCATCATTCAAGTGTTTGAGGTCAACAATCCAAGGGCAAACCATCAAATGTTCAACAATCCTGACATTATAGTGAATTAAGTCCCCCGAAGACAAATTCAAAATCAACAAATTATTAAGAACTAAACAAAAACATTTTTTGGGGGCTTGTTTGACCAAAATATGAGATTCCCACACATTGTCTGCTTGCAAAGCTTCAGTTGAATTTAATCATTCCAGTTTCTCCAGCCAGTTTGACCAGCCTCTTGCTGGCCTCACGCAGTTTCTTGGCCACGCCAGTGTCCCTGGCGAGCGGTCTCAGCGTGGCTGGCCAGCAGTCAGTGAAGTATCCCCCATTGTGCTTGGCGGCCTCGTCCGACACGGTGCAGTACACAATGGTCTGAGACGCCCGTCTCACATGGCATCAACATACGAAACAGGATGGCGTAGTAGTAGTAGGTCCAGCTGCTCTGAGAGAGGGAGGGAGGGAGGAGAGAGAGAGGGGAGGGAGGGAGGGAGGGAAGAGAGAGAGGGAGGGAGAGAGTGGGAGGGAGGAGAGAGGGAGAGATGAAGGGAGATAGAGTGTGGGAGGGGGGGGGGGAGTGTGGGCGGGAGGAGGGATGGAGGGAGGAGAGAGTGGGTGGGAGGGAGGAGAGAGAGGGTTGGTGGGAGGAGAGAGAGGGTAGGTGGGAGGAGAGAGAGAGAGGGTCGGTGGGAGGAGAGAGAGGGGGTGGGTGGGTGGGTGGGTGGGAGGAGAGAGGGTTGGTGGGAGGAGAGAAGGGGAGGAGGGATGGAGGAGAGAGAGGGTGGGAGGGAAGAGAGAGAGGGTGGGTGGGTGGAAGGAGAGAGAGGGCCGGTCGGAGGAGAGAGAGGGTGAGAGGGAGGAGAGAGAGGGTCGGTGGGAGGAGAGAGAGGGTCGGCGGTTGGAAGGAGAGAGAGAGTGGGTGGGAGGAGAGAGAGGGTGGGAGGGAGGGGAAAGAGATGAATGATTCATGTTTTTTCTTAATGATTTAGTAAAACAAACAATTACATTTCATTTGACAACAGAGAGTTGTGCCAACATTTTCTTTAATTTATACCAAAGAGGATCTATTCTATTGACAAAATAGCCAAGAGACTGCTCTAACAGTGGAAATTCATGTCCTCAATGAGCGAAGGCAAGTGAGGTCAGGTGGGACCATTCGAGCCAATGAGATGGCAGACTACATTGAACAAAAATATAAACGCACCAGGTAAAGTGTTGGTCCCATGTTTCATGAAGTAAAAGATAGCAGATATTTTCCATACGTAAAATAAAAAATATATACATTTCTCTCAAATTTTGTGCACAAATTTGTTTACATCACCGTTAGTGAGCATTTCTACTTTGCCAATATAATCCATCCACCTGACAGAGGTGGCATATCAAGAAGCGGATTAAACAGCATGATCATTACACAGGTGCACCTTGTGCTGGGGACAATAAAAGGCTACTCTAAAAGGTGCAGTTTTGTCACACAACACAATGCCACAGATTTTTTTATATATATTTTTTAACTTTTTCTAGGCAAGTCAGTTAAGAACAAATTCTTATTTTCAATGACGGCCAAGGAACAGTGGGTTAACTTCCTTGTTCAGGGGCAGAACGACAGATTTTTACCTTGTCAGCTCAGGGATTCGATCTTGCAACCTTCCGGTTACTAATGTCTCAAGTTGAGGGAGTGTGCAATTGGCACACTGACTGCAGGAATGTCCACCAGAGCTATTGCCAGAGAATTTAATGTACATTTTTCTACCATAAGCCACCTCCAATCTCATTTTAGAGAATTTAGCAATACGTCCAACCGGCCTCGTGTAATCACGCCAGCCCAGCACCTCCACACTCGGCTTCTACACCTGCGGGATCGTCTGAGACCAGCCACCAGGACAACTGATGAAACTGAACAGAATAGATATCTGTAATAAAGCCTTTTTTGTGGGGAAAAACTCATTCGGAGGGCCTGGGCCCGGCTCCCCAGTGGGTGGGCCTATTCCGATACTTGTAGTTGGAACAGGTGGGAGTGACCACACAGCTGAGGGCCGAATCCTTCAGACGAACCAGGGGCAGGCTGCGGGCCTAATCCTTCAGACGACCCTGGAGCAGGCTGGGTGCCGAATCCTTCAGACGACCCTGGAGCAGGCTGGGGGCCGAATTCTTCCGACGACCCAGTAGCAGGTTGGGGGCTGAATTCTTCAGACAACCCAGTAGCAGGCTGGGGGCCGAATCCTTCTGACAACCCAGTAGCATGCTGGGGACTGAATCCTTCTGACGACCCAGTAGCAGGCTGGGGACTGAATCCTTCTGACGACCCAGTAGCAGGTTGGTCAGGAGGTAATGACCGAGGTGGTTCACCCTGAAACACATGCTGAAGTTATCGTCCTTCTAGGGAGGGGAGAGAGAGGCATGCTGGGCATGCCTGGGAGGAGAGAAAGGGGCTTGCTGGGCATGCCTGGGAGGAGAGAGAGGGGCATGCTGGGCATGCCTGGGAGGAGAGAAAGGGGCTTGCTGGGCATGCCTGGGAGGAGAGAGAGGGGCATGCTGGGCATGTCTGGGAGGAGAGAGGGGACATGCTGGGCATGCCTGGGAGGAGAGAGAAGGGCATGCTGGGAGGAGAGTGCACATGAAGAAAAAACAAGTTAATATCCCATTGAGGTTAGATGGTTCTGTGACAGAGTATTAGATGAACACGATGCCTGCAGAACACTGAGCACAGTGAGTCTGTACTTCCTCATGAACACACTCAAACACACCGCCAGAAAACCTACAAACAAGACCTGAGGGTTTCAAGTTTTTATTGTCACATGCACAACTACAGTGAAATGCCTTCAAGCGCTTTCCCAACAATGCAGTAATTCATATCAGTAGGACTATAAGCAAATCAATCAAAAGGTCAAGTAGAACAAAAACACACGAGAAATAAGAACACAAGAAAGGGCCAGGGACAGTTCCAGGGTCAGTAGCTATATACAGGGTCTGTTCCAGGGTCAGTAGCTATATACAGGGTCTGTTCCAGGGTCAGTAGCTATATACAGGGTCTGTTCCAGGGTCAGTAGCTACAGTGCCTTGCGAAAGTATTCGGCCCCCTTGAACTTTGCGACCTTTTGCCACATTTCAGGCTTCAAACATAAACATATAAAACTGTATTTTTTTGTGAAGAATCAACAACAAGTGGGACACAATCATGAAGTGGAACGACATTTATTGGATATTTAAAACTTTTTTAACAAATCAAAAACTGAAAAATTGGGCGTGCAATTAAGTTAATACTTTGTAGCGCCACCTTTTGCTGCGATTACAGCTGTAAGTCGCTTGGGGTATGTCTCTATCAGTTTTGCACATCGAGAGACTGACATTTTTTTCCCATTCCTCCTTGCAAAACAGCTCGAGCTCAGTGAGGTTGGATGGAGAGCATTTGTGAACAGCAGTTTTCAGTTCTTTCCACAGATTCTCGATTGGATTCAGGTCTGGACTTTGACTTGGCCATTCTAACACCTGGATATGTTTATTTTTGAACCATTCCATTGTAGATTTTGCTTTATGTTTTGGATCATTGTCTTGTTGGAAGACAAATCTCCGTCCCAGTCTCAGGTCTTTTGCAGACTCCATCAGGTTTTCTTCCAGAATGGTCCTGTATTTGGCTCCATCCATCTTCCCATCAATTTTAACCATCTTCCCTGTCCCTGCTGAAGAAAAGCAGGCCCAAACCATGATGCTGCCACCACCATGTTTGACAGTGAGGATGGTGTGATCAGGGTGATGAGCTGTGTTGCTTTTACGCCAAACATAACGTTTTGCATTGTTGCCAAAACGTTCAATTTTGGTTTCATCTGACCAGAGCACCTTCTTCCACATGTTTGGTGTGTCTCCCAGGTGGCTTGTGGCAAACTTTAAACAACACTTTTTATGGATATCTTTAAGAAATGGCTTTCTTCTTTCCACTCTTCCATAAAGGCCAGATTTGTGCAATATACGACTGATTGTTGTCCTATGGACAGAGTCTCTCACCTCAGCTGTAGATCTCTGCAGTTCATCCAGAGTGATCATGGGCCTCTTGACTGCATCTCTGATCAGTCTTCTCCTTGTATGAGCTGAAAGTTTAGAGGGACGGCCAGGTCTTGGTAGATTTGCAGTGGTCTGATACTCCTTCCATTTCAATATTATCGCTTGCACAGTGCTCCTTGGGATGTTTAAAGCTTGGGAAATCTTTTTGTATCCAAATCCGGCTTTAAACTTCTTCACAACAGTATCTCGGACCTGCCTGGTGTGTTCCTTGTTCTTCATGATGCTCTCTGCGCTTTTAACGGACCTCTGAGACTATCACAGTGCAGGTGCATTTATAGGGAGACTTGATTACACACAGGTGGATTGTATTTATCATCATTAGTCATTTAGGTCAACATTGGATCATTCAGAGATCCTCACTGAACTTCTGGAGAGAGTTTGCTGCACTGAAAGTAAAGGGGCTGAATAATTTTGCACGCCCAATTTTTCAGTTTTTGTTTGTTAAAAAAGTTTGAAATATCCAATAAATGTCGTTCCACTTCATGATTGTATCCCACTTGTTGTTGATTCTTCACAAAAAAAATCTGTTTTATATCCTTATGTTTGAAGCCTGAAATGTGGCAAAAGGTCGCAAAGTTCAAGGGGGCCGAATACTTTCGCAAGGCACTGTATATATAAGGACAGTTCCAGGGTCAGTAGCTATATCCAGGGACAGTTCCAGGATCAGTAGCTATATACAGGGCCAGTTCCAGGGTCAGTAGCTATATACAGGGACAGTTCCAGGGTCAGTAGCTATATACAGGGACAGTTCCAGGGTCAGTAGCTATATACAGGGACACTTCCAGGGTCATTAGCCATATATAGGGACAGTTCCAGGGTCAGTAGCTACAGTTGAAGTCGTAAGTTTACATACACTTAGGTTGGAGTCATTAAAACTCGTTTATCAACCACTCCACAAATTTCTTGTTAACAAACTATAGTTTTGGCAAGTCGGTTAGGATATCTACTTTGTGCATGACACAAGTACTTCTTCCAACAATTGTTTACAGACAGAATATTTAACTTATAATTCACTGTATCACATTTCCAGTGGGTCAGACGTTTACATACACTAAGTTGACTGTGCCTTTAAACAGCTCGGAAAATTCCAGAAAGTTATGTCATGGCTTTAGAAGCTTCTGATAGGCTAATTGACATCATTTGAGTGAATTGGAGGTGTACCTGTGGATGTATTTCAAGGCCTACCTCCAAACTCTGTGCCTCTTTGCTTGACATCATGGGAAAATAAAAATAAATCAGCCAAGACCTCATAAAAAAACATGTAGACCTCCACAAGTCTGGTTCATCCTTGGGAGCAATTTCCAAATGCCTGTAGGTACCACGTTCATCTGTACAAACAATAGTACGCAAGTATAAACACCATGGGACCACGCAGTCGCCATAACCGCTCTGGAAGGAGACGCGTTCTGTCTTCTAGAGATGAACGTACTTTGGTGCGAAAAGTGCAAATCAATCCCCGAACAACAGCAAAGGACCTTGTGAAGATGCTGGAGGAAACAGGTACAAAAGTATCGGTATATCCACAGTAAAACGAGTCCCATATCAACATAACCTGAAAGGCCACTCAGCAAGGAAGAAGCCACTGCTCCAAAACCACCATAAATCAAATCAAAATGTATTTGTCACATACACATGGTTAGCAGATGTTAATGCGAGTGTAGCGAAATGATTGTGCTTCTAGTTCCGACCATGCAGTAATATCTAACAAGTAATCTAACAATTTCACAACAACTACCTTATACACACACACAAGTGTAAAGGAATGAATAAGAATATGTAAATAAAAATATATGGTTGAGCGATGGCCAAACGGCATAGGCAAGATACAGTAGATGGTATAGAGAACATTATATACATATGAGATGAGTAGTGTAGGGTATGTAAACATTATATAAAGTGGCATTATTTAAAGTGACCACAATCACTTCGCTACACTCGCATTAACATCTGTAATACATTTATTACATCCAATTTTTAATTATTAAAGTGGCTGGAGTTGAGTCAGTATGTTGGCAGCAGCCACTCAATGTTAGTGGTGGCTGTTTAACAGTCTGATGGCCTTGAGATAGAAGCTGTTTTTCAGGCTCTCGGTCACAGCTTTGATGCACCTGTACTGACCTCGCCTTCTGGATGATAGCGGGGTGAACAGGCAGTGGCTCGGGTGGTTGTTGTCCTTGATGATCTTTATGGCCTTCCTGTGACATCGGGTGGTGTAGGTGTCCTGGAGGGCAGGTAGTTTGCCCCCGGTGATGCGTTGTGCAGACCTCACTACCCTCTGGTGAGCCTTACGGTTATGGGCGGAGCAGTTGCTGTGCCAGGCGGTGATACAGCCCGACAGGATGCTCTCGATTGTGCATCTGTAAAAGTTTGAGTGTTTTTGGTGACAAGCCACATTTCTTCGTCGTTGTTGGTACACTGTAGTGTCGTCTGTAAACTTGATGATTGAGTTGGAGGCGTGCATGGCCACGCATTCATGGGTGAACAGGGAGTACAGGAGAGGGCTGAGAACGCACCCTTGTGGGGCCCCAGTGTTAATAAGGATCAGAAAGGTGGAGATGTTGTTTCCTACCCTCATCACCTGGGAGCGGCCAGTCAGGAAGTTCAGGACCTCGTTGCACAGGGAGGGGTTGAGACCCAGGGTCTCGAGCTAAATGACGAGTTTGGAGGGTACTATGGTGTTAAATGCTGAGCTGTAGTTGATGAACAGCATTCTTGCATAGTTATTCCTCTTGTCCAGATGGGTTAGGGCAGAGTGATTGCGATTGCGTCGTCTGTGGACCTATTGGGGCGGTAAGCAAATTGGAGTGGGTCTAGGGTGTCAGGTAGGGTGGAGGTGATATGATCCTTGACTAGTCTCTCAAAGCACTTCATGATGGGAAGTAAGTGCTATGGGGCGATAGTCATTTAGCTCAGTTAATCACTGTAGTCCACAATCATCTCCTTTGTCTTGATTACGTTGAGGGAGACGTTGTTATCCTGGCACCACCCGGCCAGGTCTCTGACCTCCTCCCTATAGGCTGTCTCGTCGTTGTCGGTGATCAGGCCTATCACTGTTGTCGTCTGCAAACTTAATGATGGTGTTGGAGTCGTGCCTGGCCATGCAGTCATGAGTGAACAGGGAGTACAGTAGGGGACTGAGCACGCACCCCTGAGGGGCTCCAGTGTTGAGGATCAATGTGGCAGATGTGTTGTTACCTACCCTCACCACCTGGGGGCGGCCCGTCAGGAAGTCCAGGATCCAGTTTCAGAGGAAGGTGTTTAGTCCAGGGTCCTTAGCTTAGTGATGAGCTTTGAGGGCACTATGGTGTTAGCTGTAATCAATGAATAGCATTCTCATGTCGGTGTTATTTTTGTCCAGGTGGGAAAAGGCAGCGTGGAGTGCAATAGAGATTGCATCACCTGTGGATCTGTTTGAGCGGTATGCAAATTGGAGTGGCTCTATAATGGATAATGGTAATGGTGTTAATGTGAGCTATTATTAGGCTTATAAAGCACTTCATGGCTACAGACGTGAGTGCTACGGGTCTGTAGTCATTTAGGCAGGTTGCCTTAATGTTCTTGGGCACAGGGACTATGGTGGTCTGCTTGAAACATGTTGGTATTACAGACTCAATCAGGGACATGTCAAAAATGTCAGTGACGACACCTGTCAGTCGGTCAGCACATGCCCGGAGCAAACTTCCTGGTAATCAGTCTGGCCCAGCGGCCTTGTGGATGTTGACCTGTTAAAAAGTATTGTATCGTATGCAGAGGCTGTAAAACAGATTACAGATTACAACTACAGTGATGGAGTATTCCATGGCTGATCCGTTAGTAAGTGGATCTATTGTCAGGGCTGGTGTTGCTGATGGTCAGGGAATGGTTTTAAGGTCTGTTCAGAAATATTGCACTCATGGATGTGTGGTGTCAAAGGTCACTTTGATAATGAATAAAGTTGACTTCATAGCTTTTATTAGTAAGGTTATGTGGAAAGCAGTGGAAAGCAGAAATGTCAGGTTGAAGGTTATTGTGGAGAAGGCAAAAGACATATTTGGGGGTACATTTTTTACTTATTTAACTAGGCAAGTCAGTTAACAACAAATTCTTATTTACAATGACAGCCTACCCCGGCCAACGCTGGGCCAATTGTGGACTCCCAATCACTGCCGGTTACAGCATGACATATGTACAGTTTTATGGGGTTGGGGAAGGGGTTTTGGGTGTGGTAATAGTTAGTAGGGATTTATTATGTTTAAATTGAATTTTCATGGTAGTACAGAATTGGGAAGATCCTGATTGATCGTACATTCCAGCACAGTAGGTGGCGACATGCACTTTAAACGATTGTTTGTGAACCGCTATGATATCACAAAAGAAGAATAGCTCGCTAACCTAGCGCATTTTAATTTCTTAGATTCGTTTGGATAGATGCCGTAGCAGTGATGAGAGCTGTTTTGCCATAGTCTTTTCAAGTCCGTGCAATACCTCCTCTTTTTCATCCATTTCAAAAACAAAAAGCAAACTAATGAAGCGATAATCCTGTACAAAATATACATTTTTGTGAGCTACAGTAGCTGGTTAGCCACATAAATAGCCTGAAACTGTTTTAGCATGTTCTAGCATTCTGTTTCGCGACGTCATCATCACGACGAGAAATCCATGACGTGCATATATAAATAAATGACTCGTCTCAGCGATAGCCAAGTTCGGATTCCCAACCACATATTACTAGAAAATGACAAAAAATAAATATTTCAATATATCTTGAGAGGCATTTGGCTAACCCGCTAGATTACGGGGCTGTACAAATGTGCGATTGCGCATGCATGCCTTTTAGTTTATTGAACGAGACTGTTGAAAGCTTTAAAATGTTGCAGGAAAAAGGTTTAAAGTTATCGAACTGACATTCAACGGCTCCTTAATCTATTTAAATATAACGTATATTTATCTTTTCTGCAAAATGCTATTCTCTGAAACAGCGAATCACTTCTCTACTAGAAGTAAAAATGTGTCGGTGCCATATTCTGTTAAATAATAACAGTGCGTGACTCACTTGCCTGGAGCGAAATATTCATTATCGGAAAGACCTTTGTTACTTTCACAACAACCGCAACTGCAGAACTTGTTGAATGCCACATCGTCATAACAATGTGCTGATAAAAATGAATGCACAGGAAAGAATGTAGAACAGCTGTCTACTATGAGGTTAAAGTGGAGGCAGAGCATCTTGCTCTTAGCAGTTGTATGCATTTCTGAAATTACCGGTAAGTTACATTTTTTCAAGTTAAAGATGTAAAAACAGTTTAAGAATTCATTTAATTCTGTCAAGTAAATACATTATTAAAGGTTTAAATGCTCATATGGCAAGTACAGAGTCCCACAAATCTGGATTGTCAATAACAGTGTTGTGAATGTAATTCTAAACAGTAGATTCATTACCAGAGCACTTCATGCATTTATGTTCAAGAGATAACAGAACTACTTATTGAACAGTATCAGATAGGGCTATTGTCTTACTATTGTATTATTTTGCATATGAAAACTGCATAGATTGTTCATTTACCATAAAGCCTGTTGTGTATGCGAGTGTTATTACATTTTCCATTACATATTCCATTTTTTAACAGATAATTTACTAGTCCAGAAACATATGATTTATAATTACCTGAAAATTTACGGAACAACAATATAAGCACAACAATTTCAAAGATTTTACTGAGTTACAGTTCATATGAGGAAATCAGTCAATTGAAATAAATTCATTAGGCCCTAATCTATAGATTTCACTGACTGGGAATACAGATATGCATCTGTTGGTCACAGATACCTTAAAAAAAAATGCGCCTCACAATGGGCCTCAGGATTTGGTCACAATATTTCAAATTGCCATCGATAAAATGCAATTGTGTTCGTTGTCCGTAGCTTATGCCTGCCCATACCATAACCCCACCACCACCATGGGACAGTCTGTTCATGACGTTGACATCAGCAAACCGCTCGCCCACACGACGCCATACACGTTGTCTGCGGTTGTGAGGCAGGTTAGACGTACTGCCAAATTCTCTAAACTGACTTTGAAGGTGGAGAAATTAACATTAAATTCTCTGGCAACAGCTCTGGGGGACAATCCAATTGCACGCTCCCTCAACTTGAGACATCTGTGGCATTGTTGTGTGTCAAAACTGCACATTTTAGAGTGTCTTTTTATTGTTTTTTGCTTATAAGAACTCACACAGCTGACCAAATTGCTCAAAGTTTTAGTTCTGGGTTAACCAAGATTAATAAGATTACGATACCAACTACTGTAATTGTTACCATAGTTTTGTATGTGAAAAAAAAAATCTGTTAAAACAAAATAGTTATCTTTGAGTAAGATAAGATGATGTATCTTTCTTCAGGTCAATCATGTGATGGACAGTGTGGTAAAACATGGGGGACGTGTTCATGTCACGCTACATGTGTGTCCCTTCTGACCTGCTGTGGAGACTACAGACAGTACTGTCTCCAGATCTCCCCTTACTCAGGAACTATGATGGGTGGAAGTGTCTTCTCTATCCTCAATGCCACCTTTTATCCAAGCAAGCAAGAGCAGCTCACCTGCAGGTAGGTGTGGGTCACACACACACACACACACACTCTCTCTCTCTCTCTCTCTCTCTCTCTCTCTCTCTCTCTCTTACACAACAACAGAGCGGTCTGGTCTTGAGATAATTTTGGGAGGTAAACATCTATGTAGCGTCTCGCTGTAGTGATCTTTGTAACACATGGACATGTTTGCGATATATCATGGGTTAACCCTGGGCTCTTAAATCTTTAACTCAGCTCTGTGGTTGGACCCTATAACATCAATATCTTGAAAGATACCAATTAGTTTAGTCTGTAAACAGCTTATCTTCTCCAACTCCTAACTTTAACCATTAGGATGAAGTGAAAACTGACCTTACATTAAATCAGTTTCTACCAGGGGCAACCTCATCCTTCCTTACTGTAAATCAGTTTCTACCAGGGGCAACCTGATCCTTCCTTACTGTATATCAGTTTCTACCAGGGGCAACCTCATCCTTCCTTACTGTAAATCAGTTTCTACCAGGGGCAACCTCATCCTTCCTTACTGTAAATCAGTTTCTACCAGGGGCAACCTCATCCTTCCTTACTGTAAATCAGTTTCTACCAGGGGCAACCTCATCCTTCCTTACTGTAAATCAGTTTCTACCAGGGGCAACCTGATCCTTCCTTACTGTAAATCAGTTTCTACCAGGGGAAACCTCATCCTTCCTTACTGTAAATCAGTTTCTACCAGGGGCAACCTGATCCTTCCTTACTGTAAATCAGTTTCTACCAGGGGAAACCTCATCCTTCCTTACTGTAAATCAGTTTCTACCAGGGGCAACCTGATCCTTCCTTACTGTAAATCAGTTTCTACCAGGGGCAACCTCATCCTTCCTTACTGTAGCTCTATATGTGTTGTTATGTTGTTGAATCCCAACAGTAACCATGTTGTTGTGTTGCAGGTCCAGGGATGAATCCCAACAGTAACCATGTTGTTGTGTTGCAGGTCCAGGGATGAATCCCAACAGTAACCATGTTGTTGTGTTGCAGGTCCAGGGATGAATCCCAACAGTAACCATGTTGTTGTGTTGCAGGTCCAGGGATGAATCCCAACAGTAACCATGTTGTTGTGTTGCAGGTCCAGGGATGAATCCCAACAGTAACCATGTTGTTGTGTTGCAGGTTCAGGGATGAATCCCAACAGTAACCATGTTGTTGTGTTGCAGGTCCAGGGATGAATCCCAACAGTAACCATGTTGTTGTGTTGCAGGTCCAGGGATGAATCCCAACAGTAACCATGTTGTTGTGTTGCAGGTCCAGGGATGAATCCTAACAGTAACCATGTTGTTGTGTTGCAGGTCCAGGGATGAATCCCAACAGTAAACATGTTGTGTTGCAGGTCCAGGGATGAATCCCAACAGTAACCATGTTGTTGTGTTGCAGGTCCAGGGATGAATCCCAACAGTAACCATGTTGTTGTGTTGCAGGTCCAGGGATGAATCCCAACAGTAACCATGTTGTTGTGTTGCAGGATCAGAGATGAATCCCAACAGTAACCATGTTGTTGTGTTGCAGGTCCAGGGATGAATCCCAACAGTAACCATGTTGTTGTGTTGCAGGTTCAGGGGTGAGATAGAGACAGTGGGCTACACAGACGGAGAAGGCAAAGGTTACTGTGTCTCCCCCTTACTGTTCCAGAGTGGCTGGCTTCCCTTTGACGTCTCTACAGATGGACGGAACTTCAACAGTTCTGGAGAATACCTGTCAGGTAAGAGTTGACGTTTGACAACACTACAGTTATGGTAAAGGTATACACAGGTTTTGTTTTATTTTTATAACTCTCGTTAATGTTTAGTAAATGCTGTCTAAAAAGATGTACTCCGTATTGAGGATGAAATGTACACAGTAAACCAAAGTTCATTGCACATTGCCTGAAGTTTTATCAGGATAAGATTAAAGACAGGATAAGATATTCAGATAAGATGTAAATAACTCCAGAGCTTTGAAACGATGTTATTTCACATTATCTGCAACTCCCATGTGCAAGTTTTCAACTTTTCCAAAGACTAATATTTTTCTTGCAACATAATATAATTTCCTCTCACAGAGTTGAAAATTAAGAATTTTCTCACACCTTCTCTATTCTGCTTTTTCTATCAGTCCACCCAAGTAAAATGGACGCTGCATTTAAAGTGACGCTGGTGAATTCAACACAGTGGCAATACTACGGCACCCCCAACACAGCTGGAACACTGAGGATGACATGGCACCCTTCTCTGATTGGAGACACGGACAGAGTCAACATAGAACTATGGGGGTACAGAGAGGTCAATACCTCTACTACTGATACTACATGGGAGGAAGAGTTGCCCCCCCTGAGGGCAGAATGGACCTACTTGTACTCTCTCGGTAAAGGCCTAGCCAACAGCGGCAGTTTCAGCTTCACCCCCAAGTCCTCCGAGAAGCCCTACTCTGACTGGGAGGTGGGGAGTGTCAGAGTGAGCCCCAGTATCTACTCCGATGGAGCCAGGTATGGAACATGTGCTGTGCTGCACACGGAAGAGTACTTGCAGAGGATAGCATCTTTTTTTTGCTGAGAGCCAGAGCAAGTACACCTGAATTAGCTAATTATCCCATATTCCTTGATGAGTTAAAGCAGGGGTAGAGAACAAATGTGCACTACTGGCACGGACAAACATAGGCACATGGTAAACGTTTCATAATGTACATTTTGTTGAAGTATTTACCCTGGGCGAGTCAATGTGGTCGAAGCTGATTAATTCCACAAAGCCTGGTCTCTGCTCCACTATGTCATTGGTGAAGTTGATCAGAAACCTCCTTCACCATGGAGTTGAGTTTAGTCAGCTAACCAACATCCAATGGCATTTCTTACATTGTTTTTATGTATTTTATTATTTGACCTTTATTTAACCAGGCAAGTCAGTTAAGAACACATTCTTATTGTCAATGACGGCCTGGGAACAGTGGGTTAACTGCATGTTCAGGGGCAGAACGACAGATTTGTACCTTGTCAGCTCGGGGATTTTGAACTTGCAACCTGGTTACTAGTCCAACGCTAGTTACCCTGCCCCATTTGCTACACTGGTAGCCACTTCACAGGTGCTGTTTCAAAGCCTCTGTCAGATACTCCAGTGACTGTAATAATCTCCAATGAGTGCAATTTGTTCAATATTAAGAGTTGATTAAACTGACGTCATTATAAAGATGTTCAACCATAGAAAATAAGAGAATACTGCTGCTTTAGTGTACTATCCCTTTAAACATACTAACTATGCCTCTGAACCTGTCCAGGTAGTGTACTATCCCTTTAAACATACTAACTATGCCTCTGAACCTGTCCAGGTAGTGTACTATCCCTTTAAACATACTAACTATGCCTCTGAACCTGTCCAGGTAGTGTACTATCCCTTTAAACATACTAACTATGCCTCTGAACCTGTCCAGGTAGTGTACTATCCCTTTAAACATACTAACTATGCCTCTGAACCTGTCCAGGTAGTGTACTATCCCTTTAAACATACTAACTATGCCTCTGAACCTGTCCAGGTAGTGTACTATCCCTTTAAACATACTAACTATGGCTCTGAACCTGTCCAGGTAGTGTACTATCCCTTTAAACATACTAACTATGCCTCTGAACCTGTCCAGGTAGTGTACTATCCCTTTAAACATACTAACTATGCCTCTGAACCTGTCCAGGTAGTGTACTATCCCTTTAAACATACTAACTATGCCTATGAACCTGTCCAGGTAGTGTACTATCCCTTTAAACATACTAACTATGCCTATGAACCTGTCCAGGTAGTGTACTATCCCTTTAAACATACTAACTATGCCTCTGAACCTGTCCAGAAACATCCGGGCTGTGTGGAGTGGGACCCATGCCCTGGCCTGGCACCGTACTCAACCAGGGCCCAGACTTCAGAGTCCTCTCTCACTAACTATATACCTGGAATTGTGCATAGATATACCGTCCCTGTCTATAAACCCTGTAACTGTGTTCAGGAACGTCAGGGCTGTGTGGAGTGGGGCTCATGCCCTGGCCTGGCACCTGGAGGAGGCCTTTAGGCAGGACTCAGCAGCCTGGGCCCTGCACAGGTGCCTGGCCTGGGATGTCCTGGAGAAGAGTCTCCCTAACTTCCTGGAGGAGGTGGTGGACTGTCCCTGTACCCTGGCCCAGGCCCGTGCAGACACCGGCAGGTTCCATGTATGAATTCCTTGTTCTTTGAGGACCAATAACCCCTCAACCAAAGACCACCTTCAGGCTAGATTTTAGAGGCTCTGGTACTGTATCCTTACAGCACTTTAAAAGGGAATGTCTCTGGTGTTTCAGACTGACTATGGCTGTGACATGGAGAAGGGGAGTGTGTGTACCTACCACCCTGGTTCTGTGCACTGTGTCCGAGCCATACAGGCAAGGTAGGCGACACCTCACCACCTCAAGTTTGGGAGAATTCAGAAGAAGTAATGATTTGACACCCACTGACATCAAGTTATATTTTGTCATAAAAAAAACCATGTACAGGTCTTTCCTAAGTCAACAATTTGTATACCAAATAAACAGTAGAAAACACCAACTGTATCAATAACAGCCCATTTCTCCCATCCCCCAGCCCTGTGTACAGAGCAGGACAGCAGTGTTGCTATGACAGCACGGGGGCCCAGGTTCTGACAGGGGACTCGATTGGAGGCAGCACCCCAGATCGGGCCCATGACTGGGGCTCCCCTCCCTACAGAGACCCCCCTCGGATCCCCAGCCTTTCCCACTGGATGTACGATGTCCTGACATTCTACTACTGCTGTCTGTGGTCTGACCACTGCCAGGTGTACTTCACACACAGACCCTCCAGCGGCTGTAGACACTACACACCACCTACAGCTGGTGAGGAACTCATGGGTGTTTACAGTAGAATAGAATGCTGTCTGGTTGTTACAGAACCATGTATACTGAGTACTTATCGCAGTCGTCTCTCCCTAAGCGCCTCTTCTCTTGTTATGCTGTGTTGTCTCTTCAACATATACAAGTACTAATCTGCTATTTCTCCCTGTAATGATTCTTCTCCTATTTTTCCCTCTTTCTCCACCTCCTAGGTGCAGTCCTAGGGGACCCACATTTTCTAACGTTTGATGATGTAAGGTACACCTTCAATGGGAAAGGAGAGTACTACCTGGTTCTCTCGCCAGACAGAGGGCTCAGTGTTCAGGGCCGGACAGAGCAGGTGAAACTAGAGAACGGTGAGTTTGCTCTCCACTGGAAACGAGCCTGTCTGTTTGTAGTGTACTTCCTCTCTCTAGGCTGTCTCTAGCTCTCTCTCTGTCTCTCTAGCTCTCTCTCTCTCTGTCTCTCTAGCTCTCTCTCTCTCTCTCTCTGTCTCTCTAGCTCTCTCTCTCTCTCTCTGTCTCTCTAGCTCTCTCTGTCTCTCTCTGTCTCTCTAGCTCTCTCTCTCTCTCTGTCTCTCTAGCTCTCTCTCTGTCTCTCTAGCTCTCTCTCTCTCTCTGTCTCTCTAGCTCTCTCTCTCTCTGTCTCTCTAGCTCTCTCTCTCTCTCTCTCTGTCTCTCTACTAGCTCTCTCTCTCTCTGTCTCTCTTTCTCTCTAGGCTGTCTCTCTAGCTCACTGCCTCTACCACTCTCTCTCTCTCTCTGCCTCTACTGCTCTGTCTTTCTGTCTCTACCCCTCTTTCTCACTGTCTCTCTCTCTGCCTCTACTGCTCTGTCTTTCTGTCTCTACCCCTCTTTCTCACTGTCTCGGCCTCTGCCTCTCTGTCTCTGCCTCTCTCTCTAGCTCTCGGTCTCTTTCGGTCTGTCTCTGCCTCTCTCTCTCTACCCCTCTGCCTCTAACCCTCTCTCTCACTGTCTCGGCCTCTGCCCTTTCTGTCTCTGCCTCTCTCTCTAGCTCTCTGTCTCTTTCGGTCTCTCTATCTCTGTCTCTAGCTCTCTGTCTCTTCCGGTCTGTCTCTGCCTCTGCCTCTCTCTCTCTACCCCTCTGCCTCTAACCCTCTCTCTCACTGTCTCGGCCTCTGCCTCTCTGTCTCTGCCTCTCTCTCTAGCTCTCGGTCTCTTCCGGTCTGTCTCTGCCTCTCTCTCTCTACCCCTCTGCCTCTAACCCTCTCTCTCACTGTCTCGGCCTCTGCCTCTCTGTCTCTGCCTCTCTCTCTAGCTCTCTGTCTCTTTCGGTCTGTCTCTGCCACTGTCTCGGCCTCTGCCTCTCTGTCTCTGCCTCTCTGTCTCTGCCTCTCTGTCTCTGCCTCTCGGTCTCTGCCTCGGCCTCTGCCTCTCTGTCTCTGCCTCTCGGTCTCTGCCTTGGCCTCTGCCTCTCTGTCTCTGCCTCTCGGTCTCTGCCTCGGCCTCTGCCTCTCTGTCTCTGCCTCTCGGTCTCTGCCTCTCTGTCTCTGCCTCTCTGTCTCTGCCTCTCGGTCTCTGCCTCGGCCTCTGCCTCTCTGTCTCTGCCTCTCTCTCGCTGTCGCTGTCTCAACTTCTATTTGTTTGGATGCTCAGGGATTCAGGCTTGTCTCGAAAGAGAAACAATTCTGTAATAGTTAAGACGGTTTGATTGTATCAAATGAATACTTTTTAACTTCTTAACACATTTTATTGTCCCCTTTTGAGAACGCTTGATTGCTATTCTTCCCCAAGACGCATCATCGCAACTCAGCTTCACACACACATGCACATGCACACTCTTTTACACAACAACAGAGCGAAGCGGTCTGGTCTTGAGATGTTATTTCCTCTAGTTTTCTCTTGTTCTCTCCCTGTCAATCTCTCCGGGTCAATCTGACTCTAGAACAGCTGTTATGGTGGTTAGGAGCTCCTCCGTACCCATTACTTTAGGAAACCGATCTGAAGCCAGATCAGTGGAGATGGCCAGATGTCAGCGGTAGGCCTCATACCGAAAATGATCTGTTCTGTGGATTATATACGAGGATCCAGCGTCTGTAAGTTTCTATGAGTTGGAGTCGACCACGTTGTTTATCTTTTCAGATGTCAGTGGTGTTCAGCTAATACTAGAACGATCTCATTGAAACCCTCGCTCACCATTTTTTATCTATTTATCTATCTTAAAAGTTATTAGGTAATTTTAAATCATCTGAAAACTAAGTATCTCAGTAAATATGACCAAGATATGTCAAATCAGATATTGCCAAATTCCAGTCAGTCATTAGATGTGTTTGTTTTGTTGTCGCGCTCCCTTCTAACGAGTCCTTGTGAGCATCAGAGAGGGAGACAGAAGGCAAGTAGTGGTTCCTGAGAGTCATAGCTTTCAAGAAATGGGGTCATAATATTTTTTGTAGCAGTCAAACGCTACATAGGCACTAGAAACCACACAAAAAACAAACTACACTATAGACAACCACCGTAGTTCTTGTCATTTTGGCACTGAACGTTGGATTTTGGCCTTCATTTTTTTGCTGATCTTCTATTAATGTTGAGAATTGATCAAAGGTCCTGTCTAAATTAATATACGGGCCGTCGGCCGCCAGTTGAATAGCCCATCTTAGCCAATAATATTTTTGAGAATCTGCTAATCCCTTTAGCTATCTTAACCTATATAGGTTTTACCTGAGAGGATGTTATTTGAATAATCCCTCAGGTACGTTATCCAAGGCTACCAGGCTATCGGCGGTGGCTATGAGGGAGAGGAGCTCTGATGTCATAGAGGTGCGCCAGGCGGAGCAGCAGAACCAGCTGGAGGTGTTGAGGAACCAGCAGGTCCTCTCCTTCACAGAGCAGTCATGGATGGACCTACATGGTAAGAGAGAATATCAGGCGTCAATATAATCTTGTTTGTGTGCCGTGCTTATATTCTTTAAGATATGAATTAAAGTGCATCTCAACTAGTCTCGTGTTGCTGACCAGTGGGTGCCAAGATTACATCTCAACTAGTCTTGTGGTACTGACCAGTGGGTGCCAAGATTACATCTCAACTAGTCTCGTGTTACTGACCAGTGGGTGCCAAGTTTACATCTCAATTAGTCTCGAGTTAATGACAAGTGGGTGCCAAGTTTACATCTCAATTAGTCTCGTGTTACTGACAAGTGGGTGCCAAGTTTACATCTCAATTAGTCTCGTGTTACTGACCAGTGGGTGCCAAGTTTACATACCAACAAAAAGATATCAAGTTCATTTGGAAACAAATCTTTACTTGAGGAATGAGGACATAGCCTAAAACTTCTACACAAATCTCCCACATTGAGTGATGTTATGTGCATGTATCTCAAGTTAGGATTCAGCCTCTCCTTCTGAAGGTGTTTTCTGTGTTTCTCCTCCCTCCAGGTGTGTTCCTGTACTCCCCAACACCCCAGAACGTGACCGTCATGTTCTCCTCTGGCGTGGGGATGGAGGTACGGGGGCGAGAGGGGGGCGCCATGGCCCTCACCGTGCTGCTCCCCCCAGACTACACCAACCTCACCCACGGCCTGCTAGGACAGATGAACTCTGACCCCTTAGATGACCTCCTGACCAGCCTGGGAGATGTCGTCTCTCCTGACAACACCAGTCCTGAGGAAATCTTCACCTTCGGAGCTAGCTGTGAGTGCCTGGGCCTATGTCTTCATTGATACATAAATGGCATCTTAGGATCCCAAAGTGTTGATACATTTTGTTGAGTGATTATCTGAAATGTTGGTTATTTTTTAAATAAGTAAAACCGACGTCGGTTCAATTATTTAAATTCCATTTCATTCATATTTATTTCTGTGATCTCAATGTTTCCAGACATAAACCGGATCAAGCACCAACTGTGCAATGTAGTAGGGAGTTGTAGTTTCGAACAGGCCAATATTTGACATAGCTTAGCACAGAAAATGAGGTAAATAACTACAATGACCACCGGCAGACACAGAGTAGAGAAGAGACAGAAGACACGCGATCGAGAGATACCTCGCGAAGCAACTGCTTTCTGTATCTACATGGAAATACATGATCTACGTGGTTGATAGTTGGCATTCAGCAGTCATAAAAGCCTTATTTACTGTGAAGAACTACTAAAGTAGTGATTTTGGCAGGCAGCTTAGGCAGCAGAGATGATTACTTTAAATGAAATAATATTCATCAAATAACAAAAACTTAAAATAGACAACAACTGAAATATTTGTATTAAAATAATGGGAATAAAGTCTTGTGTGATAAATGAAAGTTAATAAGTGATAAGTAGTAATGGGTTAACACTACACTTTTGTTAATTGCATTTAAAATATTCAAAAATCTAATTATCAAAATCAAATGTAATTTATTTTTATTTTTTCATAATCGAACCGAAACCGAACCGACCTCAAAAAGCACTAATCGCTCGGCACTATAAAAGTTATTTTGGATCCTTGTGCTTCTCAATAATCGAAGGCTCCTTGCTTCCTCCTTCATTGGACAGGTGACATGAAGGTAAATTCACTGAAAAACAGGTGCTACATCTTGAAAAAAACAAACAAATAAACAATGTTCTTTCTGTCTGTCTTCACCTTCGGAGCTGTACGTCCTTGAATCACCTGGTCTTGTGACACCAGGGGCTGAGGGGCTAGATGTACTAAATAGATTTACAAATGTTAACCACACCCACAACAACAACAACAAAAACAACCTATGAAACATATGCAGTGTCAGGAGAAGGAATATAACACGCTTTATCTTTGTGTTTGTGTGTTTCATACGTACCATACTGAAAAAACAAAAACCGCTGCACTTAACCTTTTGGTACATCTGGAATTGTAAACCACAATTCCTTAATTTGACCTTTAATTTGACCTTTGACTCTCTTTGCCTGAGATATTCCCAAGGAAGAGAAGAGTATGTGTACTGTGCACTCACCCCTCCCTCCCTCCCTCAACCCAGCCAGCCAACCACCTGTTTCGAGTTAAAGGGCGTCCAAAGGGTTTTAATAGATGACAGGTGTGAGTCCCAAGTGGCACCCTATTCCCTATATAGTGCACTACTTTTGTCTAGAGCCTTACAGGGTTATTGGTAAAAGTAGTGCACTATGTAGGGAATAGGGTGCCATTTGAGATGCAAATGGAGAGAGAGAGAGAGAGAGAGAGAGATCTTGGCCGAGCCATGGTGTCAGACCAGAGAGCAGACCTAATGGCAGGAGACCAGTGGTGTCCTGGCCTGTCCAGCCTGAGCCACAGTCACCATGATAACATTCCACACAACCCACAGAGATAAGGAGTAATGAACAGATTTTTCCTCCCTCTCTCAGCTGCTCAGATGCACTTCTCTTGTTTCAGAGTTCCTGATAACAGTGAGCCATCTGTGTTCTAATCATATATATTGATATACAGTATAATATAGTATCACTGTGCGTCTTTGGCCTTTTTAGATGCCGTTTTATTAGAAACGTTCATGCCCCGCCCACCGGAGGATCTGTCTTTGTTTATTTCCTGTGTTCCAGGTGTACAACATCCACTTGTTGTCACTTAAATCTTGCTGGATTGATGGCTTTCATTTTACTCCTGCGATAGTGGTGAGTGGGTCAGCTGTTTGTTCACCCACCTGCAACTGCTTATAACCCATCCGCAACTGCCTGACAATGTATGTGATGAAGTGAAAATCTGAGGCCCGCAGCCGACCCAAACCGCTAATATATAAAATGCGCTGTGGGCTACAGTCAGAGACTGCTGAACAATGTTTTATTTTTCATTTATTGACTTATTTATTTACATATGTTTCTGCTTATAATTTCCAACATTTTGGTAGGCTGTTTGTTTGTCTACTTGTCTACAATTAGACACCATGCAGCTTCTCTTCTGTCATTATACTGTATGTTGCCCTAGAAGACTAAATAAACTCTTGCTCACCAGAATAATAACATGCATCGATAGAATGAATGTTTCAATCTAGTTCGCATCGGTCAAGTTCTCTGTCTATTCTTATTAGGCAGCGCAAAGACGTTTAGGGACCGGGGAGAAAATGCAATAAAACAAAATGCAATTTTCTTTGTTTACAAATTCTGTGCTTAATTTCCAATCATATCAGTTTAACCGGTTGTAAGGAAATATAAACCTAGGAAAACAACCCAACATGATTCTTATACTATTTCAGTTAGTTAAACAATGATAGTTTCACCAACGTACTGTAGTTTACTATGTTAGTGAATGAATGAGAGAACGTGACCCTGCACCTGTGTACTATGTTGTTCAAAACAAACTCCTCTGTAGTTGTAACCAAGTAAACACGAGGTGAATTTCCAAACTGGCCCACATACTGTATAGTCATGGCCACCTAATCGTCTTCCAATTGGCTCATTCATTTCTTCTTCTCTCCTCTGTAACTATCCCCCCAGGTCATTGCTGTTAATGTGTTCTTAATCATGTAACCTGGTAAAATAAATGTTCTGGGCCTGTATTCACAAAGAGTCTTAGAGTAGGAGTCCTCATCTAGGATCAGTTTGGCCTTTTAGATCATAATGAATTAGATTACATGGACAGGAGGGACCTGATCCTAGATCAGAACTCTTACAATGAGACACTTGATAAATATGGGCCCACGTCCCTCTTGTCTTAATCAGTATAACCTTCAAGTCAAAACTGATCCTGTATCAGCACTCTTGTGAATATGGGCACAAGTGATGTTGTGTCGTCTTCTCCACAGGGAAAACCTCCAACCAGACGTCTCTGTTCACTTACGACAGTAAGTACCTGTTGGACGCGTACTACTACGTGAAACACGACCCAGCCTTCGTCCCGGCCTTCTCTGTGTCCGAAGATCCAGCTGACCCTCTGGTGGGGGACATGCTGAAGATGTGTTTCGGTGAGGGGGCTCTCTATTTTTCTAAATATATATTTTAGGAGTGTTTATGTATTTTAATGATATAGGACCGTGAAGAGGAGACTTTAACGGTAAGAAAAAATGGGTTGGATTCAAACCCATACCAACTCTGCACTCTTAGGAAAAAAAGGTGCTATCTAGAACCTAAAATGGTTCTTCGGCTGGCCCTATAGGAGAACCATTTGAAGAACCCTTTTGGGTTCCATGTAAAAACCTTTCCACAGAGTTGTTATCGAATTTTTTTTTACCCATTTTTCTCCTCAATTTTGTGGTATCTAATGGTATTTACAGTCTTGTCTCGCCACTGCAACTCCCATAAGGACTTGGGAGAGGCGAAGGTGGAGGGCCGTGCGTCCTCCGAAACACGGCCCAGCCAAGCCGTGCTGCTTCTTGACACAATGCCCGCTTAACCCGGAAGCCAGCCGCACCAATGTGTCGGAGGAAAACACCGTACACCTGGTGACCTGTTCAGCGTGCATTACGCCCGGCCCGCCACAGGAGTCACCAGGTGACGGGATCCCCGGTACTGACTGTTGGACCACACAGTCCACGGGAGCTCTTTCTTTAAAACATATCATACAGGCCTGTTGTCTTTATGAAGTACTACTGCTGCCCCAAGTCTTATATGTTGACATTCGGGTTGTTACCGTACTTTTTATGATATGACATTCAACAACAGTCAAACGTACGATAACATTAAATTAAATGCAATTGTCACATTTTTAACACAATCTTTTATATAGGTGATGGGGCCCAGTTCTGCAAGTACGACACCCTGAGCACCCGTAGTCTGGCTGTGGGTAACGCCACACTCCTGTCCTTCAGAAGTCACCAGACACTCATGCAGGACCTGGAGTCTGGTATGTATACAGGAGTCACCTCTCTGTCATTGACAGGAGTTGTGAAATGGACGTTTATGGAGTTAGTCTACTCATTAACGCCAAGACCTTAGACGACAGCGAGGTGAACATAACCTTTTATGTTCTTGATTGTTAACCTACTTGTTGAATACTATGTGGAAGCAGAACTTTACTGTATATGTGTGTTGACTGATGCAAGTTACAACACGGTTTTGCCAAAGCAAAGTGCTGAGGAAGTTCCAGTAGCTTCTCAAGATGTTTAGAGTGTTGCCACAGCCCTGTACTTCACCACAGTGGGTAGTATGGTTCTGTGTCATTACTTTGTACATAGGCTTTATATTCCAGATCAGTGTTTCCTGACTCCGGGCCTTGAGCTGTCAACTAATCATCAAGCCGTTGACAAGTTGAATCAGGTGTTTTTGTCCCAGGTCACAACAGAAATCTATTCTGTTGGGGGTACTGGAGGATCGGAGCTGGGAAACACTGTTGAAGAAAATGATCCTGTATATATTAAGAAGCTGTTTCGAGTGGTTTGACATATACAGATGATTGATTTATCAACGTAATCAATAGTTTTATTAGTAGATAACATCCTTATATTCCTTAGTGGTGTCCTGTGGGTGGCTGGCCTCTCCGAGGGACGGTGAGAAGATAGGTACACGCTACCTAGAGGGTTCGACAGTGAGCTTCACCTGTAACAGTGGCTCCGTTCTGTATGGATCACCAGAACGCACCTGTCTACCCAGCGGAGAGTGGACTGGAGAGGACGTCTCCTGTATCTCTGGTAGGTTCCTATAGTCCAGTAGATACATTTTTGAAAACGTTTCATTTTCATTTAGATGCATGAAAATTGGCACACTTCTAATATGTGGTACTGGTAGGTCTATAGTCATAGGTTATATCACTGTGTGGTCATGCTAGACAGCAGGATGGAAGTCCAACTCTTTCTAACAACACACATGTTCGAACTACCAACCCTAACCTTTAACGGTCACCCATCTGCCAGGGACTAAATGTGCCCTGCGGCCAGCCTAAAGAAGGGCAACATGACCTTTAACCTACCTCTCAATGGGCTATCTTAGTTGTCTGGCCTAACTTGGTTTTGTGCAATGATTGTCTTCAAATGAGAAACAGAGCAACTTTGAAAATCCCATTTAGCGTGACTCATTAGAAGCAGAGATTCCAGCAACTGTGGTTTGTGCTCTGAGCTAGTTGCCCAGACATACCAACAAAAAAGATATTAGTCTATTAGAGATGAAGCACTAAAGGCTTTGGCTTGGCCTCCCTCCCCTCTTCACCCCCCCCCCCTCTCCCCTCTTCCCCCTCTCTCTATCTCCCTCTCTCTTCCCCCTCTCTCTCTCTCTCTCTCTCTCTCTCTCTCTCTCTCTCTCTCTCTCTCTCTCTCTCTCTCCCCTCTTCCCCTCTATCTCTCTCCCCTCCCCCCCTCTCTCTCCCCTCTTCCCCCTCTCTCTATCTCCCTCTCTCTTCCCCCTCTCTCTCTCTCTCTCTCTCTCTCTCTCCCCTCTTCCCCCTCTATCTCTCTCCCTCTCTCCCCCCTCTTTCCCCCCCCTCTCTCTCTCTCTCTCTCTCTCTCTCTCTCTCTCTCTCTCTCTCTCTCTCTCTCTCTCTCTCTCTCTCTCTCTCTCTCTCTCTCTATCTCTCTCCCTCTTTCCCCCCTCTCTCTCTCTCTCTCTCTTTCCCCTCTTCCCCCTCTCTCTTTCTCTCTCTCTTTCCCCTCTTCCCCCTCTATCTCTCTCTCTCTCTTCCCCCTCTATCTCTCTCCCTCTCTCCCCCTCTCTCCCCCCCCTCTCTCGACCCTCTCTCGCCTCTCTCTCTCTCTCTCTCTCTCTCTCTCTCTCTCTCCCCTCTTCCCCCCCCCTCTCTCTCTCTCTCTCTCTCTCTCTCCCCCCTCTTCCCCCTCTCTCTGTCTGTTTGTGAATGGGAACCACCTGTGTTTCCAAAATGCCTTGTTGCAGCCAGTAACAGAAAGCGAGCCTTGGCTGAGAGCAGTTCCACTGACTGAGACTTTCGTTGTAGTGCTCTATCATTGCCTGCAGATGGCAGTGTTTTCCTGGAGAAACCCTAGTCCCCGTCTGGTGGAGAAGCAAGTTGTCCACTTGTCTCAGTCTCACCCCCTGAAGGCTACAACAGCCCAGTCCCTCCATCTGCTCCATTCTCAGTCTTCTCTCATCCTCTTTTCATTAGTCCGCTAACAGAGACTTCCTTCTGATAGCCATCTGATCATGCTGGATGTTGACGGATTTCATATCAGATCTGGACGAGGAAACATACATATTGACTCCCTGACTGGGTCACAGCTGGATAGATATTAGATCTGGACGAGGAAACACACATATTGACTCCTTGACTGGGTCACAGCTGGATAAAATAGAAACCAACCTGACTTCACCCCCTTCCCTGTTCATGTGGCTGTAGTGTGTGTGTCTAAAATGGCACCCTATTCCCTATGTAGTGCACTACTTTGGCTCAACGCATCACAGCTGGATAGAATAGAAGGAACAGAACCTGACGTCACCTAATCCCCCAGTCAATGTATTTCTATTAGTCTTACGGTGACATTTCTGGGTATTATATTATCCCAGACGTACTACAACAACAGGTGTTTGGTATCTTGTTGTCATCCTCTGGTGAAGTATACAGGTACAGCAAACATCGGGGATGTTTTTACTAGGGCCAGTAGTTTTTCCTGAGTTGCAGTAACTGGGGCCTTGAGTTATTCCTGGTCGGGCCACGTAGTCAGGGGAAGAACTCCAGGCCTTAGTTAGTGCATAACCAAAAAGTCAAGACAAACTTCGCTGGGATCTAGCAGTACACAAGAAATGGGAGAGAACTCTTGGTAATAAGTCATTAGTCTTAGTCGTATCATTAGTACTTGTTGCTGACAGTGACACTGTAACACACTGCTTCCCAGTACACTGCCTGGTGGTGAGAGAGGGGACATTATAACACGAACACAGTGTTTCAGGGCCTGGTTCCCAATACACTGGTGGTGAGAGAGGGGACATTATAACACTAACACAGTGTTTGAGTGGTTTGTCAAAGAATGCCTTTCCCACAAGGCTGTCAAAGTATACAGATGTCCAAACACTTGCATTCTTTCTTTCTTTCTCTCTCTTTCTTTCTCTCTCTTTCTCTCTCTTTCTTTCTCTCTCTTTCTTTCTCTCTCTTTCTTTCTCTCTCTTTCTCTCTCTCATAAAGTAATAACAGAAGAGAAGCAGGTCGGGTTGAGGGCCTCAGACCTTCACTATCACATATCGGTGGTTTCTGATGGGTTATA
Organism: Oncorhynchus kisutch; assembly: GCF_002021735.2. Lineage (NCBI taxonomy): Eukaryota > Metazoa > Chordata > Actinopteri > Salmoniformes > Salmonidae > Oncorhynchus > Oncorhynchus kisutch. The sequence goes on from NC_034181.2 coordinate 10,760,174, forward strand.
AGCAATTGTGTGCGGGTGAACAAACAGCATCACTAACACACACACACACTCCAAACAACCTACTGAAATGTGTGCTACCCCACTTATTTAGGGAAAAGGGTGCCATTTGGGACTCAAACCAGTTACTTATGTCCCATCCTATAGGACTCCTATCCATGTCCCATAAACACTCATCTCTGTTAACCCAGAGGAAAATCTCATGTCATTTGGTCAGCTGTGCGATTAACATCTGGGTTCATACGTGTTACACATTGAGAGTTCCGGCCAAAACAACGTCTCCGCCCTCACAAAACGAAACTCTCAGCACTCACAAAACGAAACTCTCAGCACTCACAAAACGAAACTCTCAGCACTCACAAAACGAAACTCTCAGCACTCACAAAACGAAACTCTCAGCACTCACAAAACGAAACTCTCAGCACTCACAAAACGAAACTCTCAGCACTCACAAAACGAAACTCTCAGCACTCACAAAACGAAACTCTCAGCACTCACAAAACGAAACTCTCAGCACTCACAAAACGAAACTCTCAGCACTCACAAAACGAAACTCTCAGCCCTCACAAAACGAAACTCTCAGCACTCACAAAACGAAACTCTCAGCACTCACAAAACGAAACTCTCAGCACTCACAAAACGAAACTCTCAGCCCTCACAAAACGAAACTCTCAGCACTCACAAAACGAAACTCTCAGCCCTCACAAAACGAAACTCTCAGCAGACACAAAACGAAACTCTCAGCACTCAAAGCATTCGTGTTAGAGCTGTTTAAACACCGCCTTTCTCCTGATACGTCCAAATAACCAATGACTAAAACCCACAAAACCGGAACTAATGCTGCTCGGAAATCACTCCTCCCATTCAGTCCTGGCAGATTCTCTCAGTCAACACGCAGCATCTGCCCATGGGGGGCTGACATAAACACTAAACAGTGACAGTAGAGACAGGAAATGCTTTGTCTGTGTTGTCCTCACCCTGTGTGAGTCACTACGGCAGTTGTAGAGTAGCATAAACCTCCAGAGTAGTTAGCTGTAGTAAAGGGCAGGGTGATACAGGAGAACAGAGGTCTCCACATCCAGAGTAGTTAGCTGTAGTAAAGGGCAGGGTGATACAGGAGAACAGAGGTCTCCACATCCAGAGTAGTTAGCTGTAGTAAAGGGCAGGGTGATACAGTAGAACAGAGGTCTCCACATCCAGAGTAGTTAGCTGTAGCGAGTAGTTAGCTGTAGTAAAGGGCAGGGTGATACAGTAGAACAGAGGCCTCCACATCCAGAGTAGTTAGCTGTAGCGAGTAGTAAGCTGTAGTAAAGGGCAGGGTGATACAGGAGAACAGAGGTCTCCACATCCAGAGTAGTTAGCTGTAGTAAAGGGCAGGGTGATACAGGAGAACAGAGGTCTCCACATCCAGAGTAGTTAGCTGTAGTAAAGGGCAGGGTGATACAGTAGAACAGAGGTCTCCACATCCAGAGTAGTTAGCTGTAGCGAGTAGTTAGCTGTAGTAAAGGGCAGGGTGATACAGTAGAACAGAGGCCTCCACATCCAGAGTAGTTAGCTGTAGTAAAGGGCAGGGTGATACAGGAGAACAGAGGTCTCCACATCCAGAGTAGTTAGCTGTAGTAAAGGGCAGGGTGATACAGTAGAACAGAGGTCTCCACATCCAGAGTAGTTAGCTGTAGCGAGTAGTTAGCTGTAGTAAAGGGCAGGGTGATACAGTAGAACAGAGGCCTCCACATCCAGAGTAGTTAGCTGTAGCGAGTAGTAAGCTGTAGTAAAGGGCAGGGTGATACAGGAGAACAGAGGTCTCCACATCCAGAGTAGTTAGCTGTAGTAAAGGGCAGGGTGATACAGGAGAACAGAGGTCTCCACATCCAGAGTAGTTAGCTGTAGTAAAGGGCAGGGTGATACAGTAGAACAGAGGTCTCCACATCCAGAGTAGTTAGCTGTAGCGAGTAGTTAGCTGTAGTAAAGGGCAGGGTGATACAGTAGAACAGAGGCCTCCACATCCAGAGTAGTTAGCTGTAGTAAAGGGCAGGGTGATACAGGAGAACAGAGGTCTCCACATCCAGAGTAGTTAGCTGTAGTAAAGGGCAGGGTGATACAGTAGAACAGAGGTCTCCACATCCAGAGTAGTTAGCCTTGTGGGAAATTCACTGTTGTTTACGACACGTGACAATAAAAATGTGATTTGATGTGACAGGAGAGGTGACACACAGTTCTCTCTGTCAAAGGAGATCAACATTTGTTGTCACCAGGACTGGAGCTCTGCCAGTCCCTAATTATAATTTATTGGCTTCCATTGACAATGTACCACGTCATGTACACATACTGTATGAGCAGATCAGTGGAGGCTGGTGAGAGGCGCTATAGGAGGACGGGCTCATTGTAATGGTTGAGATGGAATAAATGAACAGAGTCAAAAGTGTGGTTTCCATGTGTTTGATGTGTTCGATACCATTCCATTGAATCTATTCCAGCCATTACAATGAGCCCGTCCTCCTACAGCTCTTCCCACCAGCCTCCACTGGAGCAGATACTATTTAAAATCTTTCATATATATATATATATATATATATATATATATACGGCCTCCCAAGTGGTGCAGCGGTCTGAGGCACTGCATCCCAGTGTTGCGGCGTCACTACAGCCTGGGGTTCGATCCCAGGCTCTGTCACAACCGGCCGTGACTGGGAGTACCATAGGGGGGCTCACAATTGGTCCAGCATCGTCCGGGTTAAGGGAAGGTTTGGCCAGGGGGGCTTTACTTGGCTCATTGCGCTGTAGCGACTCCTTGTGGCGGGCCGGGAACCTACAGGCTGACTCAGTCATCAGTTGGTGCTGCTAGCTTCTGGGTTAAGAGAGCGAGTGTTAAGAAGAGCAGCTTGGCACGTCATGTTTCAGGGGACTCATGACAGGACGTTCGCTTCTCCCGAGCCCGTTGGGGAGTTGCAGCGATGAGACAAGATTGTGGTCATGAAAAGGGGGGAAAAAATGTATTGAATTTTTTTTTTTTAAATATTTTATTTATTTTGAGCGCTAGATGGGTGGGGTTTGCCGTTTTGGGAATTCAATACGTTTCGTACTGCCAGACAAACTCAATAAACCACAGATAAAGTATTTGATTGATTGGAAATAGTATTTGAACCTGGTTCTGTGTATGATAAATTACCTTTATCAGGGATAAATGACCTTTATCAGGGGTAATTTATTCTGCTAATCCATTTTAATATTCTTCGGCGTGGGAGATGAGTCACGCAGTGGAAGGGTGAGAGAGAAAGTCCCTAACTTCAAAAAGGACTCGGGAGAAAGAATCATCAAGTTGTAGAATTGGGCTGGGTCAAGTCACGCTCAGAGGAGGAGCGGAGGAGATGATTAAAGTCGAAATGACAGCAGCAGAGGACAGATGAAAAGAGAGAGAGAGAAAGGTAGAGATGCTGACTGAAAAAGGCAGAGGAAATAAAACAATGAAAAGGTCTTGCTCTGTTTATTTCCATATGGCAACAAGGCATAGTGCAGAAATTGCGAGAGACTGGCGGCAGGTATCTTAGTGGTTGAGAGCGTTGGGCCAGTAAATGAAAGGTTGCTGGTTCGAATCCCGAGCCGACTAGGTGAAAAATCTGTCTGTGCCCTTGAGCAAGGCACCTTGACCCTAATTGCTCCTGTAAATCGCTCTGGATAAGAACGTCTGCTAAATAACTCAAATGTCAATGTAGACAAAGGGAGAGAAAGAGAGAGTGTGTCGGAATTGAAGAAGCAGGTTGTATAGAGAGGAGGAACTTGAAATGCCATCACAGTGCAAGACATTTAAACCTGTCATGTCCCTCTGCACCAATGTCTCTGTGAGGGAGCCTTCCTGAATAAACAAGGTCCCTGTCTGGGACCTCAGAGTAAACAATCTATTGTGATTAAAGAGGCTCTCTATCTTCACTTCTTCTCTTTTTATTTTTTCATATTCTTTCTCATCTGCATCTCTCTCTCTCTCGGTCACAAAGACCTGAGGGAGGGAGCTTGTGTTTTGGATCAGAGCAAAGCTGAGAGACACAGACACACCATTTCCATATTACAGGGGAGGTATTATTTATACTTGTTCATATTTATTTCCAGTATTTCTTGTCAGATTTTGACAGTCAAGTCCTCCTCTGAAATGTAAAGTGCTCTGAACTACTAATAAACCCACGATGGAGGATTCTGGTCAACAGTCATCGCTACAGAAAGTAACTCCTATTTATTTCATACAGTGCATTCAGAATGTATTCAGACCCCTTCTCTTTTTCCACATTTTGTTACAGCCTTATTCTAAGATGTATTAAATACTCCCCCCCCCTCATCCATCTACATACAATATTCAATCATGACAAAGCGAAAACAGGTTTTTACATTTTTGTAGTAATGTATTAAAACTGAAATTGGCTCAGGTGCATCCTGTTTCCATGGATCATCCTTGAGATGTTTCTACAACTTGATTAGGAGTCCACCTGTGGTAAATTCAGTTGATTGGACATGATTTGGAAAGCCACACATCTGTCTATATAAGGTCCCACAGTTGACAGTGCATGTCAGAGCAAATACGAAGCCACGAGGTTGAAAAGCTCTGAGACAGGATTGTGTCGAGGCACAGATCTGGGGAAGGGTATCAAAACATTTCTGCAGCGTTGAAGGTCCCGAACAATACAGTGGCCTCCATCATTCTTAAATGGAAGAAGTTTGGAACCACCAAGACTCTTCCTAGAGCTGGCCGCCCTGCCAAGCTAAGAAATCGCGGGAGAAGGGCCTTGGTCAGGGAGTTGACCAAGAACCCGATGGTCACTGACAGCGCTCTAGAGTTCCTTTGTGGAGATGGGAGAACCTTCCAGAAGGACAACCATCTCTGTAGCACTCCATCAATCTATGGTAGAGGGGCCAGACGGAAGCCACTCCTCAGTAAAAGGCACATGACCGACCGCTTGAAGTTTGCCAAAAGGCACCTAAAGACTCTCGGACCATGAGAAACAAGATTCTCTGCCCTGATGACACCAAGATGGAACTCTTTCACCTGAATGCCAAGCGTCACGTCTGGAGGAAACCTGGCACCATCCCTACGGTGAAGCATGGTGGTGGCTGCATCATGCAGTATGAAACAGTGAATACTTGGTGTGCTTGTGATAGTGTGTAAACAACACATTCTGCATACACATAACCTCTGATCATCATCCTCGACACGCAACCTCTGTTTATCATCCTCGACACGCAACCTCTGTTTATCATCCTCGACACGCAACCTCTGTTTATCATCCTCGACACGCAACCTCTGTTTATCATCCTCGACACGCAACCTCTGTTTATCATCCTCGACACGCAACCTCTGTTTATCATCCTCGACACGCAACCTCTGTTTATCATCCTCGACACGCAACCTCTGTTTATCATCCTCGACACGCAACCTCTGTTTATCATCCTCGACACGCAACCTCTGTTTATCATCCTCGACACGCAACCTCTGTTTATCATCCTCGACACGCAACCTCTGTTTATCATCCTCGACACGTAACCTCTGTTTATCATCCTCGACACGCAACCTCTGTTTATCATCCTCGACACGCAACCTCTGTTTATCATCCTCGACACGCAACCTCTGTTTATCATCCTCGACACGCAACCTCTGTTTATCATCCTCGATACGCAACCTCTGTTTATCATCCTCGACACGCAACCTCTGTTTATCATCCTCGACACACAACCTCTGTTTATCATCCTCGACACGTAACCTCTTATCATCCTCGACACGTAACCTCTGTTTATCATCCTCGACACGTAACCTCTGTTTATCATCCTCGACACGTACAGTGGGGAAAAAAAGTATTTAGTCAGCCACCAACTGTGCAAGTTCTCCCACTTAAAAAGATGAGACACTTCAACTATGACAGACAAAATGAGAAGAAAAAAAAATCCTGAAAATCACATTGTAGGATTTTTAATGAATTTATTTGCAAATTATGGTGGAAAATAAGTATTTGGTCACCTACAAACAAGCAAGATTTCTGGCTCTCACAGACCTGTAACGTCTTCTTTAAGAGGCTTCTCTGTCCTCCACTCGTTACCTGTATTAATGGCACCTGTTTGAACTTGTTATCAGTATAAAAGACACCTGTCCACAACCTCAAACAGTCACACTCCAAACTCCACTATGGCCAAGACCAAAGAGCTGTCAAAGGACACCAGAAACAAAATTGTAGACCTGCACCAGGCTGGGAAGACTGAATCTGCACCCTTTTGTGACTAAGGGGCAGTATTTTCATTTTTGGAAAAATAACATTCCTATAGTAAACAGGATATTTTGTCAGGACAAGATGCTAGAATATGCATATAATTGACAGCTTAGGATAGAAAACACTGTAAAAATATTGTATAACCGAACTGATGTTGCAGGCGAAAGCCTGAGAAAAATCCAATCCGGAAGTGCTTCATGTTTTGAAAGCGCTGCGTTCCAATGCGTCCCTATTGAGCAGTGAATGGGCTATCAACCAGATTACTTTTTCTCCGTATTCCCCAAGGTGTCTACAGCATTGTGACGTAGTTTTACGCATTTATGTTGTAGAATACCCGTAAGCGGCTACATTGCGCAACTGGTCACCTCATGGCTCCCAGAGTGACTCTCGCGTAAAATACAGAGGTAGCCATTATTCCAATCCGTCCTACTGAATAACCAATTGTCCCGGTGGATATATTATCAAATAGATATTTGACAAACACCTTGAGGATTGATTATAAACAACCTTTTCTATGTTTCTGTCGATATTATGGAGCTAATTTTGAATATTTTTCGGCGTTTTCGTGACTGCAATTTCCGGGCGATTTCTCAGCCAAACGTGAAGAACAAACGGAGCTATTTCGCCTACAAAAATAATATTTTTGGAAAAAAGGAACATTGGCTATCTAACTGGGAGTCTCGTGAGTGAAAACATCCGAAGCTCATCAAAGGTAAACGATTTAATTTGATTGCTTTTCTGATTTCCGTGACCAAGTTACCTGCTGCTAGCTGGACAAAATGCTATGCTAGGCTATCGATAAACTTGTCTAGCTTTGGCTGTAAAGCAAATATATATATTTCACTTGTGATTTTCATGAATAGGAATATTTTCTAGGAATATTTATGTCCGTTGCGTTATGCTAATTAGTGTCAGTCGATGATTACGCTCCCTCATGCGGGATGGGGAGTTGCTAGAGGTGCAGCTTGTTTTGAAGAAATCAACTGTGGGAGCAATTATTAGGAAATGGAAGACATACAAGACCACTGATAATCTCCATCGATCTGGGGCTCCACGCAAGATCTCACCCCGTGGGGTCAAAATTATCACAAGAACGGTGAGCAAAAATCCCAGAACTACACGGAGGGACCTAGTGAATGACCTGCAGAGAGCTAGGACCAAAGTAACAATGCCTACCATCAGTAACACACTACGCCGCCAGGGACTCAACCTGCAGTGTCAGACGTGTCCCCCTGCTTAAGCCAGTACATGTCCAGGCCCGTCTGAAGTTTGCTAGACAGCAATTGGATGATCCAGAAGAAGATTAGGAGAATGTCATATGGTCAGATGAAACCAAAATATAACTTTTTGGTAAAAACTCAACTCGTCGTGTTTGGAGGACAAAGAATGCTGAGTTGCATGCAAATAACACCATACCTACTGTGAAGCATGGGGGTGGAAACATCATGCTTTGGGGCTGTTTATCTGCAAAGAGACCAGGACGACTGATCCGTGTAAAGGAAAGAATGAATGGGGCCATGTATCATGAGATTGAGTGAAAACCTCCTTCCATCAACAAGGGCATTGAAGATGAAACGTGGCTGGGTCTTTCAGCATGACAATGATCCTAAACACACTGCCCATGGCAACGAAGGAGTGGCTTCTTAAGAAGCATTTCAAGGTCCTGGAGTGGCCTAGCCAGTCTCCAGATCTCAACCCCATAGAAAATCTGTGGAGGGAGTTAAAAGTCCGTGTTGTCCAGCAACAGCCCCAAAACATCACTGCTGTAGAGGAGATCTGCATGGAGGAATGGGCCAAAATACCAGCAACAGTGTGTGAAAACCTTGTGAAGACTTACAGAAAATATTTGACCTCTGTCTTTGCCAACAAAGGGTATATAACAAAGTATTGAGATAAACTTTTGTTATTGACCAAATACTTATTTCCCACCATAATTTGCAAATAAATTCATAAAAAACCCTACAGTGTGATTTTCTGGATTATTTTGTCTGTGATAGTTGAAGTGTACCTCTAATGAAAATTACAGGCCTCTCTCATCTTTTTATGTGGGAAAACTTGCACAATTGGTGGCTGACTAAATACTTTTTTGCCCCACTGTAACCTCTGTTTATCATCCTTGACACGTAACCTCCGATCATTGTCAGACTATGAATGAGTTTGCATTAGTTTAGCCTTGTTTCTCAATACAGACCCTCGTGACATCACAGCCCTGTTTCACAGTACAGTGGGCTGTGGGACAGTCTCCCCACTCTCTCCCTCCATCCATCTTTTTGGACAGACTCCAGTCCGGATGAGTAGGTAGTGGACTGGAGATCTGATACAGGAGGATGGACTGGGATGGCATCTGCAGACATGTAAAAACCCAGCCATGTGTCCATCAGGGGAATGAGTGAAAGATAGAATCACAGTGCTCCTTATCTCCTTGGGGGGAAGGGAGAAGAGAAGACGTGGAGAAGGAGAGAGTTGGAGGATGGATGGAGGAAGGGTGGAGAGAATGTGTGGGTGGGACAGTGGGATATTATCATTTTATATTTTTTTATTGAACCTTTATTTAACTAGGCAAGTCAGTTAAGAACAAATTCTTATTTACAATGACGGCCTACACCGGCCAAACCCAGATGATGCTGGGCCATTTGTGCGCCGCCCCATGACACTCCCAATCACGACCGGTTGTGATACAGCCTGGATTTGAACCAGAGTGTCTGTAGTGACACCTCTAGCACAGAGATGCAGCACCTCAGACCGCTGCGCCACTCGGGAGGCCTGCTGGTAAAGTGAGAGTTATAGAGGTACTGCAGCATCCTAAAGAGACACCTTCTCTCACCTCCATGTGATGGTGTTTTCCTTTCTCCTTATTGACACAAACTGTGTGGGGAAACGGAGCGTGAAGGAAGACACACTTGAAGGTTACTCTCCTTGACTTTAAAGCAGAGTAATGGAAAAATAGAATGGCTGTGGATACGTCCCAAATGGCACCCTATTTCTTGTTTAGTGCACTACTTTTAAGGAGGGGTCAATAGGGCTCTGGTCAAAAGTTGTGCACTATATAGGGAATAGGGTGCCATTTGGTGTGTACACAGATTGTCTGTGACAAGGTTCTTTTGATCTCTGTGCCACTAATTCAGTTGACTGTAATGTTATGTGGGTTTAACTCACAGCCTCTCAGGCTTCCACCGTTATCAGCCTGTACTGGCCTTCTAAGAGCCCTCATACAGACTAGCTAGTTGTAAACAACGGCTTAATGGCACTCTCACGTTCTGTGTGTTTTGACTGTCCTGATGGGTGATATGATATCTACTGGAGGATGGGTGATATGATATCTACTGGAGGATGGGTGATATGATATCTACTGGAGGATGGGTGATATGATATCTACTGGAGGATGGGTGATATGATATCTACTGGAGGATGGGTGATATGATATCTACTGGAGGATGGGTGACATGATATCTACTGGAGGATGGGTGATATGATATCTACTGGAGGATGGGTGATATGATATCTACTGGAGGATGGGTGATATGATATCTACTGGAGGATGGGTGATATGATATCTACTGGAGGATGGGTGATATGATATCTACTAGAGGATGGGTGATATGATATCTACTGGAGGATGGGTGTTATGATATCTACTAGAGGATGGGTGATATGATATCTACTGGAGGATGGGTGATATGATATCTACTGGAGGATGGGTGAAATGATATCTACTGGAGGATGGGTGATATGATATCTACTGGAGGATGGGTGATATGATATCTACTGGAGGATGGGTGAAATGATATCTACTAGAGGATGGGTGATATGATATCTACTGGAGGATGGGTGATATGATATCTACTGGAGGATGGGTGATATAATATCTGCTAGAGGATGGGTTATGTGTTTGCATGTGTACAAAGGGCAGTAAGAGAGATTGGTTTATATCCTTGCTTTTCTCCCCAGACTTTCACATGAAATACTGCAGCAGAACAGTTGTTCATTCAGACAACTTGAAGCTGTAGTCTGGTTCTGTCAGATAGCTTGAATCCAGGATGGGATTTAACGTGCAGTAATACTTTCTAATGGAAAAAGTTACTGGGCATCTAACAATGTGTTCCTTGGATCAATGTGGTTTTCAACAGATAAACAAGAAGATCAAATTAGTTTCCCACTGTTTTTGTGACATCCACCTAACATAACTTCTCAACCTCTTCCCTACATGTACATATGTTGTGGGGTGTCCCTGTGACCCCCCCTCTGGGGTAATGTGATGGTCCAGTGTGATCACTGATGCATTCCTCTATTGCTCCCTTGGGCCGTACTATGAGATTGGGTGGGGGGTAGTGAAGTAATGATCTGCCTGAGGCTATTGAACCAGGATCAGAAGAATGTTAGACCTGACTTCCCAGTCTCCCTGCGCTCATAGCCTCCAGGCCCACAGGCAGGTCTTTTATCAGGGCCGCCTGTCAACCCGTGCCCCAGGTTTTGGGCCTGGCCTGGTAGAGGGACTCAGGAGGCCTCTGCTCCAGCATCTGAGGGCCAGTACATATGGTGGTTAGATGTGGAGCTAACCACCATATGGAGAGATTAATTGGAAAACTTCAGGGAGCATGCGATGGCTGTGTGTGTGTGTGTGTGTTTGTCTGTCTGTCTTCGTGTGTGTGTGTTTCTAGTCCTCTTCAAATAATATTATATAGTTCCTTGGTTTCCTTCTGCCTGTGCTGCATTGATAAGTAACACATTGATCAATTGTTCTACACTGAGAGATACATTAGTTTGTTGTGTGTAACATGTCTTTGGTTTTGAGGAAAGCTCTATGTATTATTCTAGTTTGTGTTTGTGTTCCAGATAATGTCCTAGGAGTGGTGCTGGGTTCTGTGTTTTCCATAGCTACTCTGATAACCATGGGGGTGATGATCAATCTACACTTCAGGAAACAGAAAAGGTGGGTTCACTGTTTCTCTCACACACACACACGGAAACACACTCACAGACACAAACTCACACGCACGAACACACACACACTTGCGCGCACGGACACACACGCACTCGTGCGCACAGACACACACACACACACAGCATGGACACACGTTTTAGCTAAGAAACCAAAACAGTGATCTGCAGTAACAGATTGGGTCTCATACCTGGGCCGTCTGTTCCTGGGATCCCACCACTGAGCTAAAGCCTGTTAGCTTTACACACCAGTCTACTACTGCTAGATGGTTGTTACTAAAAACAGTAGACCATGTCCAGGTCTCAAGACGATGCTACTCAATCAGATGTAATTCTTCCACCTTCGCTACGTGTACAGTTACTCTGTCTCCCTCTTCACATGGTAACAGACATTCATCACAGTGACACAGAGTTGAATGTTTCACTAACTGACAGTGAATCTCCTGTTCAGCAGGATGTCATGCAGAGACGTGTTATATGATATAGACGTTGTCGGCAGACGGCAGTAAATAGATAAGATATTGATATGATGCCAGGCTTTTCCTGTCCACCTGAGAGTTCAGCCCTTTTTGAATGTCTTCTTCATTGAATTCAATTATAGGATTTCAATGGTCTTCATTTCAACCCACAAAGGGTTTTATATAGACAATATACACTGAGTGTACAAAACATTAGGAACACCCTCCTAATATTGAGTTGCACCCGCTTTTGCCCTCAGAACAGCCTCAATTTGTCAGGGCATGGACTCTACAACGTGTCGACAGGGATGCTGGCTCATGTTTACTCCAATGCGTCTCGCAGTTGTGTTTGTTGGCTGGATGTCCTTTGGATAGTGGACTATTCTTGATACACGCAGGAAACTGTTGAGCGTGAAAAACCCATTAGTGTTGTTGTTCTTGACACACTCAAACCGGTGCGCCTGGCACCTACTACCATACCCCATTCAAAGGCACTTCAATCTTTTGGCACATACAAATCAAATCAAATCAAATCAAATGTATTTATATAGCCCTTCGTACATCAGCTGATATCTCAAAGTGCTGTACAGAAACCCAGCCTAAAACCCCAAACAGCAAGCAATGCAGGTGTAGAAGCAGGTGTAGATACACAATCCATGTTTCAATTGTCTTAAGCCTTAACAATCCTTCTTTAACCCGTCTCCTCCCCTTCATCTACACTGATTGAAGTGGATTTAACAAGTGACATCGATGAGGGGTCATAGCTTTCACCTGGATTCACCTGGTCAATCTATGTCATGGAAAGAGCAGGTGTTCCTAATGTTTTGTCCACTCAGTGTACATTATACAGATGTTATAGAGACAGACATAGGGGTAATTTAAACAAAAAGTGTATTTTTAATTTTTTAAAACTTTTTATTTAACTAGGTAAGTCAGTTAAGAACAGGTCATTATTTACAATGAAGGTCCACTAGGGAACAGTGGGTTAACTGCCTTGAGCAGAATGACAGATTTTTACCTTGTCAGCTCTGGGATTCGATCCAGCAACTTTTCGGTTACTGGCCCAACACTCTACTGGCCCAACACTCTACTGGCCCAACACTCTACTGGCCCAACACTACTGGCCCAACACTCTACTGGCCCAACACTCTACTGGCCCAACACTCTACTGGCCCAACACTCTACTGGCCCAACACCCTACTGGCCCAGCACTCTAACCACCTGATAAGATATGATAAAATAGAAATTATAAAATAGATATCCCACGAATGTCTTAATTCCCAATGAACAAAGAAAACGATGATTCATGATTACCATTGATCCCACCTGCCATCCTCTGAGCCCCCCTCATAAACCACAGACACACACACACGCTCATAAAACCCTTCTGATCTGATCAAACGATACAGTATATCTTCATATTTGGCTAGACCCAGGCTGTGTCCCAAATGGCACGTCTCTTCCCTATGTAGTGCAATATTTTGGACTAGTTCCCCATAGGGAAATAGGGTGCCATTTGTGATGTAGCATACACCCTGTGGATAAACCTCTCCCTCAGTACACTACACTACTGGAACAGAAGCCAGCTACCGTAGCTCCTGGGCTCGCTAGCTAACCAAATGACAGACCTATTTTTATGGGCCTCGTAGACATCAAGAGCCCCCCCGCCATAACTCTCCTATGGAAGACAAGGGATGGTTTGTCTTGGCCCCTGCTCCCAGGTGCACTTGGAGCGTTCAGCCTGTGTTCTGAAGGTAGAGAAATTAACGACTATGGTTTACACCCGTAAGGGGGAGAGGGGAGCGCACCTGCCCTGTTTTTAAAGGGTTGATGAGGATTGATGATCACCTCGCTTTCATCCGTAGAGAGAGGGAGGGAGATAAGTGTCAAAGGTCATTCATTACCTGTGTGGATAGGGAGCACCGGAGGCCAGAGGAGGTATCACACACTCACTTTAGCAGGACAAACATCTACGTACATGTTACATGCTGAGGTAATAAGGACACACATCTACATACATGTTACATGCTGAGGTAATAAGGACACACATCTACATACATGTTACATGCTGAGGTAATAAGGACACACATCTACATACATGTTACATGCTGAGGTAATAAGGACACACATCTACATACATGTTACATGCTGAGGTAATAAGGACACACATCTACATACATGTTACATTCTGAGGTAATAAGGACACACATCTACATACATGTTACATGCTGAGGTAATAAGGACACACATCTACATACATGTTACATGCTGAGGTAATAAGGACACACATCTACATACATGTTACATGCTGAGGTAATAAGGACACATCTACATACATGTTACATGCTGAGGTAATAAGGACACACATCTACATACATGTTACATGCTGAGGTGATAAGGACACACATCTACATACATATTACATGCTGAGGTAATAAGGACACACATCTACATACATGTTACATGCTGAGGTAATAAGGACATGTGGGAAAGCTCACCAAAGGCATTCCTGTGAACTCATACCATTAAACACACCATGACACCTTCCTTTCAGAGAAAGTAGCAGAGTATCACGCAAACAAGACCAGAACAGGCCAGGCGAGACCAGTGTGTGTGTGTTGACACACTTGTCATTGATGGAGACACACACACACACTGGTCTCGCCTGGCCTGTTCTGGTCTTGTTTGCGTGATACTCTGCTACTTTCTCTGATGCTGTGTAGAGAGGGCATAGAGACCCATACCATATCAGCCCCTTGCTCCATCCTCAGCCCCTTGCTCCATCCTCAGCCCCTTGCTCCATCCTCAGCCCCTTGCTCCATCCTCAGCCCCTTGCTCCATCCTCAGCCCCTTGCTGCAGACACATCTATCTTTTCCCTGCAGGCCCCATCAGGCCCTAGTCCTTCCCAACCTGCGCCACGGGAGGTTGGGAAGACATCAAAGAAGGACAAGGGGCCTTGGTCAGAAACAACCCAGGGGGTCGGAGATGGGTCGGTGGGGTTATGTGTGTGTCTGAGTAGCCTGTTATACACAGTATTACTGTTTCTGTAATCTATTGCTGGCAGCACCTTGTCACAAATTCTGGGTCTGTGTAGAGTGAAGGTGATTTCTGATTCTGATTCTTTCTGTTTTTATTTCAGAGAAAGACAAGAGAGGCTGGATAGAAAGGTGACATTTGAACAGAGTTGATGTCCTCTTGTGTAACTCTCCCTGTCCATGATATTTTTTAAATGAACCTACAATTGCATCGCCCTTAAGCTGGCCTCAACATGCACTAACGTAGGTGCAAATGACGTTCTCTACACCATGTAGACCAGGGATAATGCATTGTCTTCATGGTGTAGTACATGTTTACGTTGCACTGTAGATGACTTTAAGTAACGGTCTGTAAATGAAAGGCTGACAGAGCAGGGCCTGCTTGGTTTGTTCACGGTCTTGACATTTTCCTAGGACTAAATGTAATGCTGGGAAACAATATTATGTGAATACTTTGAGTTCCCGTCTAGGTTGTCACTCCATGTTCCTGTTAACTTAGAATGGTCCCCAGATGTACACTCTCTTAGGTGTTTAGAGTCAATCTCCTGATCGTTTTAAAAGGTTGAATGACTTTGACCAGTTATATAGCTCGTGTGTGTGTGTGTGGGCTCACTGCCTTTGTTCATTCCATTCAATGGTTGAGCAAAAGTCATTCAGAAGAACATGCCACCAAATCTTCAAATGAAGTACAAATATTGAATAATGAATAGATACTGTGGCACAATAATATTTGATTGGAATTCAATGAAGGAAAATAAATACACTTGTGAAAGTATGGCTGTGAATTGGTCTTTCTTCTGTTCTTTTGGAAACGTCTATAGCTGTGGCAATTCATTATTGCAAAAATAATGGCTATTTTTGTGTTCTGTTGCATCCAGCTAATTGTCACTGTGCTACAGGTTAGTGTGTCTATGTCACTGTGCTACAGGTTAGTGTGTCTATGTCACTGTGCTACAGGTTAGTATGTCTATGTCACTGTGCTACAGGTTAGTATGTCTATGTCACTGTGCTACAGGTTAGTGTGTCTATGTCACTTCTACAGGTTAGTATGTCTTTGTCACTGTGCTACAGGTTAGTGTGTCTGTCACTGTGCTACAGGTTAGTGTGTCTGTCACTGTGCTACAGGTTAGTATGTCTGTCACTGTGCTACAGGTTAGTGTGTCTGTCACTGTGCTACAGGTTAGTGTGTCTGACACTGCTACAGGTTAGTATGTCTATGTCACTGTGCTACAGGTTAGTGTGTCTGTCACTGTGCTACAGGTTAGTGTCTCTATGTCACTGTGTTACAGGTTAGTGTATCTATGTCACTGTGCTACAGGTTAGTGTCTCTATGTCACTGTGCTACAGGTTAGTGTCTCTATGTCACTGTGCTACAAGTTAGTGTCTCTATGTCACTGTGCTACAGGTTAGTGTCTCTATGTCACTGTGCTGCCCAACACAAAAACCCCACCTGACTGTGTGCCCTTCGTGATTTTGAACCCAAGTAACCTCTCCTTCTCCAAAACACACTCTGGCAGGGTACGAGGAAACAGAGGGACCCCTTCCGTCCAACACCAATGATCTCATCATAAGATGCAGTACCTCCAGAAAGTATTCATACCCCTTGATTTATTCCACATTTTGTTGTGTTACAACCTGAATTCAAAATGAATTAAATATTGTTTTGTTCTCACCCATCTATACACAATACCCCATATTGACAAAGTGAAAATATCCTTTTAGAAGGTTTTGCAAATTTATTGAAAATGAAATACAGAAATATCTCACTTACATAAGTATTCACACCCCTGTGTCAATAATTTGTAGAAGCACCTTTGACAGCGATTTGAGCTTTGAGTCGTCTTTATCAGATTTGAGTCGTCTTGGGTATGTCAGTATCAGATTTGAGTCGTCTTGGGTATGTCAGTATCAGATTTGAATCGTCTTGGGTATGTCAGTATCAGATTTGAGTCGTCTTGAGTATGTCAGTATCAGATTTGAGTCGTCTTGAGTATGTCAGTATCAGATTTGAGTCGTCTTGGGTATGTCAGTATCAGATTTGAGTCGTCTTGAGTATGTCAGTATCAGATTTGAGTCGTCTTGAGTATGTCAGTATCAGATTTGAGTCGTCTTGAGTATGTCAGTATCAGATTTGAGTCGTCTTGAGTATGTCAGTATCAGATTTGAGTCGTCTTGAGTATGTCAGTATCAGATTTGAGTCGTCTTGGGTATGTCAGTATCAGATTTGAGTCGTCTTGGGTATGTCAGTATCAGATTTGAGTCGTCTTGGGTATGTCAGTATCAGATTTGAGTCGTCTTGGGTTTGTCAGTATCAGATTTGTACATCTGGATTTGGGGATTTTCTCCCATTCTAACTTGCAGATTTTCTCAAGCTGTTTTAAGTTAAATGGGGGAGTGGTGGTGAACAGCAATCTTCAAGTCTTTCCACATATTTTCAAGGGGTTCAAGTCTGTGCTTTGGGTTCAAGTCTGTGCTTTGGCCTAGCCACTCTAGGACGTTCACATTCTTGTTCTGAAGCCATTCCAGCATTGATTTAAATGTATGCTTAAGGTCCCAAATATTCACCCCTGTCTGTTTCTTGCACTCTGAAGCAGGTTCTCATCAAGGATGTGCCTGTATTTGGCTCCATTCATTGTTCACTCTATCCTTACCAGTCTCCCAGTCCCTGCCGGTGAAAATAATCCCCATAGCATGATGCTGCCACCAGCAGACATAGTGATTTGCATTCAGGCCAAAGACTTCAATCAGTCTTTCACATGCATTTTCTCAGGAGTGGCTTTCTCTTTCAATCTCTCATGAAGCCCAGATTGGCTCCAGAGACTGAGGTCCTTCTGGCAGGTTCTCCCGTCTCAGCCAAGGAACTCTGTAGTTCTGTCAGAGTGGTCTTTTCTGATTCTTGGTCACCTCCCTGACCAAGGTCCTTCTTGCCCAGTTGCTCAGTTTGGTCAGACGGCCAGGTAGTTCCATATTTTTCAAATGGCCCGATGATGGAGACCACTGTGCTGTTGGAAACTTTCATTGTTTTATACCCTTCCCCAGATATCTCAGAGATTTACAGACCATTCCTTTGACTTTATGGTCTAGTTTCTGCTCTGACAAGTCAAGGGGTGTGTGTGGGTACTGCCGGCGATGGAGCGGGGTATGTGTGTGTGTGTTTGCATTCGTGTGTGTATGTGCTAGGGGGAGGCTAATTGAAATAGCCTGTCCCTGGTGGACTATAGTTCTTTGATGTTGTGCGGTGTGCAGCCCGGCGAGCTGTGGTTGGTTCATGGCTACCAGCTGTGATCCATTACCAGGACCAGAGGAACCACATAGACCCTGTAGACAGGCTGGTTGTTGGGGAATGGGTACTACAGGCCATACTACAGGCTACTGTAGAGAGACCCTGTAGACAGGCTGGTTGTTGGGGAATGGGTACTACAGGCCATACTACAGGCTACTGTAGAGAGACCCTGTAGACAGGCTGGTTGTTGGGGAATGGGTACTACAGGCCATACTACAGGCTACTGTAGAGAGACCCTGTAGACAGGCTGGTTGTTGGGGAATGGGTACTACAGGCCATACTACAGGCTACTGTAGAGAGACCCTGTAGACAGGCTGGTTGTTGGGGAATGGGTACTACAGGCCATACTACAGGCTACTGTAGAGAGACCCTGTAGACAGGCTGGTTGTTGGGGAATGGGTACTACAGGCCATACTACAGGCTACTGTAGAGAGACCCTGTAGACAGGCTGGTTGTTGGGGAATGGGTACTACAGGCCATACTACAGGCTACTGTAGAGAGACCCTGTAGACAGGCTGGTTGTTGGGGAATGGGTACTACAGGCCATACTACAGGCTACTGTAGAGAGACCCTGTAGACAGGCTGGTTGTTGGGGAATGGGTACTACAGGCTACTGTAGAGAGACCCTGTAGACAGGCTGGTTGTTGGGGAATGGGTACTACAGGCCATACTACAGGCTACTGTAGAGAGACCCTGTAGACAGGCTGGTTGTTGGGGAATGGGTACTACAGGCCATACTACAGGCTACTGTAGAGAGACCCTGTAGACAGGCTGGTTGTTGGGGAATGGGTACTACAGGCTACTGTAGAGAGACCCTGTAGACAGGCTGGTTGTTGGGGAATGGGTACTACAGGCTACTGTAGAGAGACCCTGTAGACAGGCTGGTTGTTGGGGAATGGGTACTACAGACTACTGTAGAGAGACCCTGTAGACAGGCTGGTTGTTGGGGAATGGGTACTACAGGTTAGTCAAATCCTAAATACAGGTGCTGTCTGAATGTCTTTTTGCAAAAAACACCCCAGAAATAGACAGAGAGTGACATAGACACACACAGCTCATATCCTAGAAATAGACAGAGTGATGTAGACACACAGCTCCTGCCTTGACACCAACAACAACAACAAAAGAACACCCTCAGGTACAGTACACTCCTGTCCACACAGACACACACACACACACACACCTACAGCTCCTAAGACACCAACAACAACGTTAAAAGAACACGCCTAGTGTGTACTAGCTCAGCTCTACAAGTCTCCTACATTGGAGGTCTATATACATGTATAACTGAGATTAGTTGACTGTGAAATTTCACTGCTTTCATGTGTCAATCGCTGGTTACAAGGAAGGCAATGGAGCACATCGCTAAGGCCTGTACTGTTCAGAGAGTCACATGCTGATTAAGTTGTGCGTGTGTGTGTGCGTGCGTGTGTGTTTCATCTCAGCGGGAGGCCTGTTCATTTCTGAAGCAGAGTATTTACGCATGTCTTATATCCCCACTCCTCTTAATTAGCCAAGTCAAATTCAACTGTAAATAAATGCTTTCTGCTCTGTCCAAGTCTGTTTCTCTCACTGGGAGTTTTCCCCTGCTTTAAATCCTCTGTTTTATCCTCCTTTAAACGCAGGGCTTAGGGAAAAGGCCCTGTGTAGTGGTTTTGGCCAAAGCTTCTGTTTTTAGTGAGCGTTTTGTTTCAAGTCTGGGTGTTGCAGCTTTGCAGGTGCACATTGTTCTGGCTTCTCTTGATGATTTGACTCATGGAAACAGTAGGTTATGTTAGACTATACAGTAGGTTACAGTAAGATGCAGTAAGTTACAGTAGGCTATATAGTCATTTCCAGTAGGCTATACACAGTGTTGGAAAAAGTACCCAATTGTCATACTTGAGTAAAAGTAAAGAAACCTTAATAGAAAATGACTCAAGTAAAAGTGAAAGTCACCAGGTAAAATACTACTTGTGTAAAAGATAGCCAGGGGCATACTCCAACACTCCAACACTCAGACATCATTTACAAACCAAGCATTTGTGGTTAGTGAGTCCGCCAGATCAGAGGCAGTTGAGACGACCAGGGATGTCCTCTTGATAAGTATGTGGATTGGACCATGTTCTGTCCTGCTAAGCATTAAAAATGTAACAAGTTATTTTGGGTGTCGGAAAATGTATGGAGTAAAAAGTACATCATTTTCTTTAGGAATGTAGTTAAGTAAAAGTTGGCAAAAAAATATTAATAGTAAAGTACAAATACCCCCCAAAACTCCCTAATTAGTACTTTAAAGTACTTTACACCACTGGCTATACAGTAGGTTCCAGTATGTTACAGTAGGCTAAACCATAGGTCACAGTAGGCTACAGTAGGCTAAACCATAGGTCAACGTAGGTTACAGTAGGCTACAGTACGTTACAGTAGGCTATACAGTAGGTTACAGAAGGCTATACAGTAGGTTCCAGAATGTTCCAGTAGGCTACAGTACGTTCCAGTATGTTATATAGTAGGTTACAGTAGGCTACAGTACATTACAGTAGCCTATACAGTAGGTTACAGTAAGCTATACAGTAGGTGCCAGTAGCCTATACAGTAGGTTACAGTAGCCTATACAGTAGGTTACAGTAGCCTATACAGTAGGTTACAGTAGCCTATACAGTAGCTTACAGTAAGCTATACAGTAGATGCCAGTAGCCTATACAGTAGGTTACAGTAGCCTATACAGTAGGTTACAGTAACCTATACAGTAGGTTACAGTAGCCTATACAGTAGGTTACAGTAACCTATACAGTAGGTTACAGTAGCCTATACAGTAGGTTACAGTAGCCTATACAGTAGGTTACAGTAGCCTATACAGTAGGTTACAGTAAGCTATACAGTAGGTGCCAGTAGCCTATACAGTAGGTTACAGTAGCCTATACAGTAGGTTACAGTAGCCTATACAGTAGGTTACAGTAGCCTATACAGTAGGTTACAGTAGCCTATACAGTAGGTTACAGTAAGCTATACAGTAGGTGCCAGTAGCCTATACAGTAGGTTACAGGAGCCTATACAGTAGGTTACAGTAACCTATACAGTAGGTTACAGTAGCCTATACAGTAGGTTACAGTAGCCTATACAGTAGGTTACAGTAGCCTATACAGTAGGTTACAGTAAGCTATACAGTAGGTGCCAGTAGCCTATACAGTAGGTTACAGTAGCCTATACAGTAGGTTACAGTAACCTATACAGTAGGTTACAGTAGCCTATACAGTAGGTTACAGTAACCTATACAGTAGGTTACAGTAGCCTATACAGTAGGTTACAGTAGCCTATACAGTAGGTTACAGTAGCCTATACAGTAGGTTACAGTAACCTATACAGTAGGTTACAGTAGCCTATACAGTAGGTTACAGTAACCTATACAGTAGGTTACAGTAGCCTATACAGTAGGTTACAGGAGCCTATACAGTAGGTTACAGTAGCCTATACAGTAGGTTCCAGCATCCTATACAGTAGGTTACAGTAGCCTATACAGTAGGTTACAGTAGCCTATACAGTAGGTTACAGTAGCCTATACAGTAGGTTACAGTAGCCTATACAGTAGGTTACAGTAACCTATACAGTAGGTTACAGTAGCCTATACAGTAGGTTACAGTAGCCTATACAGTAGGTTACAGTAGCCTATACAGTAGGTTACAGTAACCTATACAGTAGGTTACAGTAGCCTATACAGTAGGTTACAGTAACCTATACAGTAGGTTACAGTAGCCTATACAGTAGGTTACAGTAGCCTATACAGTAGGTTACAGGAGCCTATACAGTAGGTTCCAGCATCCTATACAGTAGGTTACAGTAGCCTATACAGTAGGTTACAGTAGCCTATACAGTAGGTTACAGTAGCCTATACAGTAGGTTACAGTAACCTATACAGTAGGTTACAGTAGCCTATACAGTAGGTTACAGTAACCTATACAGTAGGTTACAGTAGCCTATACAGTAGGTTACAGTAACCTATACAGTAGGTTACAGTAGCCTATACAGTAGGTTACAGGAGCCTATACAGTAGGTTACAGTAGCCTATACAGTAGGTTCCAGCATCCTATACAGTAGGTTACAGTAGCCTATACAGTAGGTTACAGTAGCCTATACAGTAGGTTCCAGCATCCTATACAGTAGGTTACAGTAGCCTATACAGTAGGTTCCAGCATCCTATACAGTAGGTTCCAGTAGCCTATACAGTAGGTTCCAGCATCCTATACAGTAGGTTACAGTAGCCTATACAGTAGGTTACAGTAGCCTATACAGTAGGTTACAGTAGCCTATACAGTAGGTTCCAGCATCCTATACAGTAGGTTACAGTAGCCTATACAGTAGGTTCCAGCATCCTATACAGTAGGTTCCAGCATCCTATACAGTAGGTTACAGTAGCCTATACAGTAGGTTCCAGCATCCTATACAGTAGGTTACAGTAGCCTATACAGTAGGTTCCAGCATCCTATACAGTAGGTTCCAGCATCCTATACAGTAGGTTACAGTAGCCTATACAGTAGGTTCCAGCATCCTATACAGTAGGTTACAGTAGCCTATACAGTAGGTTCCAGCATCCTATACAGTAGGTTACAGTAGCCTATACAGTAGGTTACAGTAGCCTATACAGTAGGTTACAGTAGCCTATACAGTAGGTTCCAGCATCCTATACAGTAGGTTACAGTAGCCTATACAGTAGGTTCCAGCATCCTATACAGTAGGCTCCAGCATCCTATACAGTAGGTTACAGTAGCCTATACAGTAGGTTCCAGCATCCTATACAGTAGGTTACAGTAGCCTATACAGTAGGTTCCAGCATCCTATACAGTAGGTTCCAGCATCCTATACAGTAGGTTACAGTAGCCTATACAGTAGGTTCCAGCATCCTATACAGTAGGTTCCAGCATCCTATACAGTAGGTTACAGTAGCCTATACAGTAGGTTCCAGCATCCTATACAGTAGGTTCCAGCATCCTATACAGTAGGTTACAGTAGCCTATACAGTAGGTTCCAGCATCCTATACAGTAGGTTCCAGCATCCTATACAGTAGGTTACAGTAGCCTATACAGTAGGTTCCAGCATCCTATACAGTAGGTTCCAGCATCCTATACAGTAGGTTCCAGCATCCTATACAGTAGGTTCCAGCATCCTATACAGTAGGTTACAGTAGCCTATACAGTAGGTTACAGTAAGCTTTTTTTTTATTTTTTATTTTATTTTCACCTTTATTTAATCAGGTAGGCTAGTTGAGAACACCTTTATTTAACCAGGTAGGCTAGATGAGAACACCTTTATTTAACCAGGTAGGCTAGTTGAGAACACCTTTATTTAACCAGGTAGGCTAGTTGAGAACACCTTTATTTAACCAGGTAGGCCAGTTGAGAACACCTTTATTTAACCAGGTAGGCTAGTTGAGAACACCTTTATTTAACCAGGTAGGCTAGTTGAGAACACCTTTATTTAACCAGGTAGGCTAGTTGAGAACACCTTTATTTAACCAGGTAGGCTAGATGAGAACACCTTTATTTAACCAGGTAGGCTAGATGAGAACACCTTTATTTAACCAGGTAGGCTAGTTGAGAACACCTTTATTTAACCAGGTAGGCTAGTTGAGAACACCTTTATTTAACCAGGTAGGCTAGTTGAGAACACCTTTATTTAACCAGGTAGGCTAGTTGAGAACACCTTTATTTAACCAGGTAGACTAGTTGAGAACACCTTTATTTAACCAGGTAGGCTAGTTGAGAACACCTTTATTTAACCAGGTAGGCTAGTTGAGAACACCTTTATTTAACCAGGTAGGCTAGTTGAGAACAAGTTCTCATTTGCAACTGCGACCTGGCCAAGATAAAGCATAGCAGTGTGAGCATACAACAAAGAGTTACACATGGAGTAAACAATTAACAAGTCAATAACACAGTAGAAAACAAAGGGGGAGTCTATATACAATGTGTGCAAAAGGCATGAGGAGGTAGGCAAATAATTACAATTTTGCAGATTAACACTGGAGTGATGAATGATCAGATGGTCATGTACAGGTAGAGATATTGGTGTGCAAAAGAGCAGAAAAGTAAATAAATAAAAACAGTATGGGGATGAGGTAGGTGAAAAAGGGTGGGCTATTTACCAATAGACTATGTACAGCTGCAGCGATCAGTTAGCTGCTCAGATAGCTGATGTTTGAAGTTGGTGAGGGAGATAAAAGTCTCCAACTTCAGCGATTTTTGCAATTCGTTCCAGTCACAGGCAGCAGAGTACTGGAACGAAAGGCGGCCAAATGAGGTGTTGGCTTTAGGGATGATCAGTGAGATACACCTGCTGGAGCGCGTGCTACGGATGGGTGTTGCCATCGTGACCAGTGAGCTGAGATAAGGCGGAGCTTTACCTAGCATGGACTTGTAGATGACCTGGAGCCAGTGGGTCTGGCGACGAATATGTAGCGAGGGCCAGCCGACTAGAGCATACAAGTCGCAGTGGTGGGTGGTATAAGGTGCTTTAGTGACGAAACGGATGGCACTGTGATAGACTGCATCCAGTTTGCTGAGTAGAGTGTTGGAAGCCATTTTGTAGATGACATCGCCGAAGTCGAGGATTGGTAGGATAGTCAGTTTTACTAGGGTAAGCTTGGCGGCGTGAGTGAAGGAGGCTTTGTTGCGGAATAGAAAGCCGACTCTTGATTTGATTTTCGATTGGAGATGTTTGATATGAGTCTGGAAGGAGAGTTTGCAGTCTAGCCAGACACCTAGGTACTTATAGACGTCCACATATTCTAGGTCGGAACCATCCAGGGTGGTGATGCTAGTCGGGCATGCGGGTGCAGGCAGCGACCGGTTGAAAAGCATGCATTTGGTTTTACTAGCGTTTAAGAGCAGTTGGAGGCCACGGAAGGAGTGTTGTATGGCATTGAAGCTTGTTTGGAGGTTAGATAGCACAGTGTCCAAAGACGGGCCGAAGGTATATAGAATGGTGTCGTCTGCGTAGAGGTGGATCAGGGAATCGCCCGCAGCAAGAGCAACATCATTGATATACACAGAGAAAAGAGTCGGCCCGAGAATTGAACCCTGTGGCACCCCCATAGAGACTGCCAGAGGACCAGACAGCATGCCCTCCGATTTGACGCACTGAACTCTGTCTGCAAAGTAATTGGTGAACCAGGCTAAACAGTAGGTTACAGTAGCCTATACAGTAGGTTCCAGTAGCCTATACATTAGGTTACAGTAAGCTATACAGTAGGTTACAGTTGGTTCCAGTAGCCTATACAGCAGGTTGCAGTAAGCTATACAGTAGGTTACAGTAAACTATACAGTATGTTACAGTAGGCTACAGTTGGTTCCAGTAGCCTATACAGTAAGTTATACAGTAGGATCCACTAGCCTATACAGTAGGTTACAGTAGGCTACAGTTGGTTCCAGTAGCCTATACAGTTGGTTCCAGTAGCCTATACAGTAAGTTATACAGTAGGATCCACTAGCCTATACAGTAGGTTACAGTAGCCTATACAGTAGGTTACAGTAGCCTATACAGTAGGTTACAGTAGCCTATACAGTTGGTTCCAGTAGCCTATACAGTTGGTTCCAGTAGCCTATACAGTTGGTTCCAGTAGCCTATACAGTTGGTTCCAGTAGCCTATACAGTAGGTTCTAGTAGGCTACAATATGCTGCTTCATCAATGGGATCCTCTTCTAATAGAACCTCAGCTACTTTAGCCTAGTTCCAGATCTGTTTGTGCTGTCTTGCCAACTCCTATGGTCATTGTCATACCAAACAATGTCATTGACCATTGGAGTTGGTATTACGTCTCAAATTGATCAGGGACCAGGCTACATCTACTCTGTAGTATAAATGGCCTACTGGTCATTATAGTCCTGTACTTACATTTGTTTGAGATACAAAAACAGACTCTAACACTAACTACACTTGACATTAACACTCTCTTTGTGTCACACCCTGATCTGTTTCACGTGTATTGTGCTTGTCTCCATCCCCCCAGGTGTCTCCCATTTGCTCCCATTATCCCCTGTGTATTTATACCGGTGGTTTCTGTTTGTCTGTTGCCAGTTCGTCTTGTCAGGCCTACCAGCATGTTTTTACTCCTGTTTGTCTAGTCCTCCTGGTTCCGACCTTTTCTGCCTGCCCTGAGCCCACCTGCCATACCATTCTGTCTGCCCTGAGCCCACCTGCCATACCATTCTGCCTGCCCTGAGCCCACCTGCCATACCATTCTGTCTGCCCTGAGCCCACCTGCCATACCATTCTGTCTGCCCTGAGCCCACCTGCCATACCATTTTGCCTGCCCTGACCAGCCTGCCTGCCTGCCGTCCTTTCCCCTCTGACTCTGACCTGGTTTACAAACTTCTGCCTGTCCTTGACCTGCTCCTTGTCTATTAAAAAATATCAGAGACTCGAACCATCTGCCTCCTGTGTCTGCATTTGGGTCTCTTCCTGTGTTGTTATAGTACGAACTGGCCATGACTGACCCATCAGACTCGGACCAGCTCCGCAACACTGTCTCCATTGGAAGACATGAGGAGCTACTCCAGAACCTTATGGAAGGACCCCATACTGACCAGGGTTTCAAAGCATTACTGGTGCAATTCCGTGGACTATCAGGCAGCATGCCACAATGGAGACCTCCCGGACGCTCAGTAATCCCCATACCAGTGGTGATTTTTGTCTAGCCTACCCCGGCTCCCCGAGAACCCCGCTTACATCCTCCGGAGCGATTTGCTGGGGATCCTGGAACCTGCCGGACATTTCTTTCCCAGTGCTCCCTCATCTTTGAGCTGCAACCCTCTTCGATTCCTTCGTGTTGTTCAAAGATAGCCTATCTCATAACGCTGATGTCTGGAAGGGCGCTCACCTGGGCTACGGCAGTTTGGGAGCAACAATCTGCCATTTGCCTTCATCTGGAGGATTTTGTGGCGGAGGTGAGGAAGGTGTTTGATTCACAACCCCCTGATTGACTGGACCACTGGTTCTATCCTGGGTTGGAGCCCGTTCTGCCACTCACATTGTCTCAAAGCGGCGCAGCCTGCCCCGGGACGTCCTCCTGCAGGCTCTGGAAAAGCTTAGGATTTTTCAGCCATTTCCGCGGAGTACCAGGACCACCTGG
Source organism: Oncorhynchus kisutch (assembly GCF_002021735.2). Lineage (NCBI taxonomy): Eukaryota > Metazoa > Chordata > Actinopteri > Salmoniformes > Salmonidae > Oncorhynchus > Oncorhynchus kisutch. The sequence continues at coordinate 10,787,235 of NC_034181.2, forward strand.
AGGTTTTCAGCAAGGCTCGCGCCAACTCCCTTCCTCCGCATCGTCCCTGCAATTGCGCCAATGACGACCTCCCGGGCACCACACCGCCTTTTGGGTGGATATATTCCCTATCTGGCACTGTGAACAAGGCCATGGAGGAGTACACTGAGGACTCTCTGGCTGCTGAGGGCATTCGTCATTCAGCTTCCCCTGCTGGCGCAGGTTTCTTCTTTGTGGAAAAGATGGACAAGACCCTGCGTCCATGTATCAACTACCGGGGCCTCAATGACATCACTGTAAATAATCGTTACCCTCTGCCACTCCTCTCCTCATTTTCAAACCTCTCCAGGGGGCAACCATCTTTTCTAAGTTGGACCTTCGGAACACCTACCACCTAGTTTGGATACGGGAAGGAGACGAGTGGAAGACAGCCGTCAACACGGCTGACGGACACTACGAGTATCTGGTCATGCCGTTTGGACTCACCAGTGTCTCCGCAGTGTTCCAAGCCTTGGTCAACAATGTGTTCCATGACATGTTGAATCGGTTTGTGCTTATCTACTTTGACAACATCTTTGTTATCTCCTGTTCTGCTCAAGAGCATGTCCTTCATGTCCAACAAGTCCTCCAGCGCCTCCTGGAGAACCAGTTGTTTGTGATAGCTGAGAAGTGTGAATTCCATCGCTTCACTATCTCTTTTCTGGGATACGTCATCGCTGAAGGGAACTTACAGATGGATCTTGTCAAGGTGAGAGGGGAAGTAGATTGGCCCCAACACACCTCTAGAGCTGAAAGGTTTTCTGGGATTCGGTCATTTCTACCGCCGCTTCATGCTACAGCACCCTGGCTTCTCTCCTTTCTGCACTTAATACTCCTAAGGTCCGTTCACATGGTCCCCAGCTGACAGGGCGTTTTTGGACCTTAAGCATCGTTTCACCACAGTCCCCTTCTGCATCCATCCGAACCCGTCCCTTCAGTTCATGGTGGCGGTTGGCCTCCGATGTTGGAGTGGGGACCGTTCTGTCCCAACGTTCGGCCCAGGACCATATGTTGCACCCCTGCGCTTTCCTTACTCATCACTTAAACACGGCTGAGAGGAACTATGACGTTGGTAATCAGAAGTTCCTTGCAGTTAAGATGGCGCTGGAGGAGTGAAGGCACTGGCTTGAAGGGGCAGAACACACATTCTTACTTTGGACCGACCATAAGAATCTTGAATATCTCCGCACTGACAAATGCCTCAATCAAGACATACTCGTTGGGCTCTGTTATTCACTCGGTTTAACTTTACCATCTACCGCCCTGCACTGTGTGCGCTCAGAACAAGACTCGGCGGCAAGCTCCGGCTGGCTTCCTTCAACCTCTCCCTGATCCTCATCGCCCCTGGTCCCATATATCCCTGGACTTTGTCACTGGTCTCCCTCCGTCTGATGGAAACACCACCATCCTTACAGTGGTGGTTTTCTAAAGCCGGCCATTTCATTCTCCTCCCCAAGTTACCTTGAGCCAAGGAGATGGCCCAGCTTAGGGTGCAACATGTTTTCCGAATCCTTGGACTTCCAGTCTTAAAACCCTGATTGGGCGTCGGCCAGCGGAGTTTCATCCTACTTCCAACGGCCAGTCGGAGCATCCCAATCAAGACTTGGAGATGACTCTCCGGTGCTTTGTCTCGGCCAATCCCACCACCTGGAGCCAGCAACTCGTGTGGGTGGAGTACGCTCGGTACACCCTTCCCTACTCGGCCACTGGGCTCTTGCCTTTCGAGTGTTCCCTGGGTTACCAGCCTCCGCTCTTCCCAGAGAAAGGGGTCAGCATACCCTAAGCCCAGATGTTTGTCCGTCACTGTCGGTGTACCTGGAGGAGAGCCCGGTCCGCCCTTCTTAAGACCACCTCTGGGCTACTCGCTATAGTCTCTGGCAGAGGCTATGGCTCTACTCTCAGGATCTGGCCCTCAGGGTGGAATCCCATAAACTTTTCCCCCGCTTTATCGGCCCCTTTCCCATCTCTAAGATCCTTAGTCCAACTGCTGTTCATCTTCTGTTGCCTCACACCCTCCGTATACATCCCACGTTTCATAGCCCTCATCGCTGACTTTCACCGCCGGTCAACCAGGTATGGCGCCCCTAGGGGCCCCTGTCTTGTGCTTTCTCCACCCCCCCCACCAGGTGTCTCCCATTTGTTCCCATTATCCCCTGTGTATTTATACCAGTGGTTTCTGTTTGTCTGTTGCCAGTTCATCTTGTATCGTTAAGCCTACCAGCATGTTTTTCTATTCCCCCCGGTTCCGACCTTTTCTACTGACCCTGACCCTGAGCCCGCCTGCCATACCATTCTGCCTGCCCTGACCCTGAGCCCGCCTGCCATACCATTCTGCCTGCCCTGACCCTGACCCTGAGCCCGCCTGCCATACCATTCTGCCTGCCCTGACCCTGACCCTGAGCCCGCCTGCCATACCATTCTGCCTGCCCTGACCCTGAGCCCGCCTGCCATACCATTCTGCCTGCCCTGACCCTGACCCTGAGCCCGCCTGCCATACCATTCTGCCTGCCCTGACCCTGACCCTGAGCCCGCCTGCCATACCATTCTGCCTGCCCTGACCCTGACCCTGAGCCCGCCTGCCATACCATTCTGCCTGCCCTGACCCTGAGCCCGCCTGCCATACCATTCTGCCTGCCCTGACCTTGAGCCTGCCTGCCGCCCTGTACCCATCTGACTCAGACCTGGTTTACGAACTTCTGCCTGTCCTCGACCTGCCTCTTGCCTGCCCCTTGTCTATTAATACATATCAGAGACTCAAACCATCTGCCTCCTGTGTCTGCATTTAGGTCTCGTCCTGTGTAGTTATACAGTGTGACTTTATCACAGAGAAAACAGCATGGCTACCCACCAATCCTTACCCCTAACATCAGATGCTGAACCCTATTCCCCTCTCAAGCACCCTAACCCTAATCTACACACCAGTACAAAGTATAGGGCCGACTCTCATTTTTCATTTTGACTCAGTTGTTTTAATAATGGAGCACGTCATCTTCCCAGGCCACAGAAAAGGCTGATACCTCTCTTTAACTGCACCACAGATGAGGGTAACAGAGAAGGAGAGCGAGAGAGAGAGCAGGCCCTGCCTGTGTGCCCGCCCGGTCCGCCCTTACAGATGTTATGCTAGTCCTCGTCTACGTTCCAAATGGCACCCTATTCCCTATATAGTGCGCTACTTTTGACTTTGGTCTATATAGGGAATAGGGTTCCATTGGGGATGCATCCTTCCAGTCTGCCCAACAGAGGAAGCCATTAAAGACTGAATCAATCAGCTAGCGCTATGGAAACGGGGCACTAACCTCCGTGGTAAGCCTGCGGAAGGGCACGAAGCCAGGGTAGTGAGACGTTCGCCCGCCTTACCCAAATATAAATTCATTGCAGACTACTTGGAAACGTTGTGTTTAAATAAACACAAGAGAAAAAACTGGATGGAGGGAAGTGATTCCCCTGATTTTGAGATTATTCATATGCAAAACAGGGTGTGCAGGGACCTCGGAGAGAGACAGACGAGAGAGACAGAGAGAGTGGAAATAAATATTTTAGTCAGAGTATTGTTAGCCCAAGCCGTTTATCCTGTTTGGAGGATTATTCTGAGAACATTTTCTGATAAGAGGGAAATCATTTCAGTGGTGATAACCTTCACAGAACTGTAGAATGTCCTAACATATTTCTGCATGAAATGGTGACAAACATTTAGTCTTATAATTTAAAAAAAATCTCAAGTCTTTATTATTCCACTGGAGAGATGACATAACCACCTCCCCAGCGCCTCTCATCCTCTATTCACAGTATGTAAAGATCATAACCCTCTCCCCAGCTCCCCTTCTCACAGTATATAAAGATCATAACCCTCTCCCCAGCTCCCCTCCTCACAGTATGTAAAGATCATAACCCTCTCCCCAGCTCCCCTTCTCACAGTATGTAAACATCATAACCCTCTCCCCAGCTCCCCTTCTCACAGTATATAAAGATCATAACCCTCTCCCCAGCTCCCCTTCTCACAGTATATAAAGATCATAACCCTCTCCCCAGCTCCCCTTCTCACAGTATGTAAAGATCATAACCCTCTCCCCAGCTCCCCTTCTCACAGTATATAAAGATCATAACCCTCTCCCTAGATCCCCTCCTCACAGTATGTAAAGATCATAACCCTCTCCCCAGCTCCCCTCCTCACAGTATGTAAAGATCATAACCCTCTCCCCAGCTCCCCTCCTCACAGTATGTAAAGATCATAACCCTCTCCCCAGCTCCCCTCCTCACAGTATGTAAAGATCATAACCCTCTCCCCAGCTCCCCTCCTCACAGTATGTAAAGATCATAACCCTCTCCCCAGCTCCCCTCCTCACAGTATGTAAAGATCATAACCCTCTCCCCAGCTCCCCTTCTCACAGTATATAAAGATCATAACCCTCTCCCTAGCTCCCCTCCTCACAGTATGTAAAGATCATAACCCTCTCCCTAGCTCCCCTCCTCACAGTATGTAAAGATCATAACCCTCTCCCCAGCTCCCCTCCTCACAGTATGTAAAGATCATAACCCTCTCCCCAGCTCCCCTTCTCACAGTATATAAAGATCATAACCCTCTCCCCAGCTCCCCTTCTCACAGTATATAAAGATCATAACCCTCTCCCCAGCTCCCCTCCTCACAGTATGTAAAGATCATAACCCTCTCCCCAGCTCCCCTTCTCACAGTATATAAAGATCATAACCCTCTCCCTAGATCCCCTCCTCACAGTATGTAAAGATCATAACCCTCTCCCCAGCTCCCCTCCTCACAGTATGTAAAGATCATAACCCTCTCCCCAGCTCCCCTCCTCACAGTATGTAAAGATCATAACCCTCTCCCCAGCTCCCCTCCTCACAGTATGTAAAGATCATAACCCTCTCCCCAGCTCCCCTCCTCACAGTATGTAAAGATCATAACCCTCTCCCCAGCTCCCCTTCTCACAGTATATAAAGATCATAACCCTCTCCCTAGCTCCCCTCCTCACAGTATGTAAAGATCATAACCCTCTCCCTAGCTCCCCTCCTCACAGTATGTAAAGATCATAACCCTCTCCCCAGCTCCCCTCCTCACAGTATGTAAAGATCATAACCCTCTCCCCAGCTCCCCTTCTCACAGTATATAAAGATCATAACCCTCTCCCTAGCTCCCCTCCTCACAGTATGTAAAGATCATAACCCTCTCCCCAGCTCCCCTCCTCACAGTATGTAAAGATCATAACCCTCTCCCCAGCTCCCCTCCTCACAGTATGTAAAGATCATAACCCTCTCCCCAGCTCCCCTCCTCACAGTATGTAAAGATCATAACCCTCTCCCCAGCTCCCCTCCTCACAGTATATAAAGATCATAACCCTCTCCCCAGCTCCCCTCCTCACAGTATGTAAAGATCATAACCCTCTCCCCAGCTCCTCTCCTCACAGTATGTAAATATCATAACCCTCTCCCCAGCTCCCCTCCTCACAGTATGTAAAGATCATAACCCTCTCCCCAGCTCCCCTCCTCACAGTATGTAAAGATCATAACCCTCTCCCCAGCTCCCCTCCTCACAGTATGTAAAGATCATAACCCTCTCCCCAGCTCCCCTCCTCACAGTATGTAAAGATCATAACCCTCTCCCCAGCTCCCCTCCTCAGTCTGTAAAGATCATAACGCTCTCCCCAGCTCCCCTCCTCAGTATGTAAAGATCATAACGCTCTCCCCAGCTCCCCTCCTCAGTCTGTAAAGATCATAACCCTCTCCCCAGCTCCCCTCCACAGTCTGTAAAGATCATAACCCTCTCCCCAGCTACCCTCCTCAGTCTGTAAAGATCATAACGCTCTCCCCAGCTCCCCTCCTCACAGTATGTAAAGATCATAACCCTCTCCCCAGCTCCCCTCCTCACAGTATGTAAAGATCATAACCCTCTCCCCAGCTCCCCTCCTCAGTCTGTAAAGATCATAACCCTCTCCCCAGCTCCCCTCCTCTCCTCACATAATACTGTTTGTTATCCCAGTTGTTTGTTTGCTTGGTAAATGTTTTGAATAACCAGGCTTCAGAACACATACATATATATATATACATACATACATACATACATACATATACACACACACACACACACACACACACACACACACACACACACACACACACACACACACACACACACACACACACACACACACACACACACACACACACACACACACACACACACACACACACCACACCACAGTCTTGTACAGCTAAACTTTTGGGGACACAAAATTCAGTCCCATTCAAAATCCTTTTTTAACCCTAACCCTAAAACTAACCCTAGCTTCTTAACTAACTCTAACCTTCACCCTAAATCCCTTAGAAATAGCATTTGACCTTGTGGGGCTTAACAAAAGGTCAACATGTTTGTTAGTTTACTAGTGTAGTTAGTTAAACAAGTACACACACACACAGTATAGTTTAAACAAGTACACACACACACACACAGTACAGTTTAAACAAGTACACACACACACATACCGCTTCAGGACACAACCCTGTCCCCCCAACGACCTGCAACACTGCTCTTTAGTTCCCATATCTGACTGCTAACCGAGCGTGGAGTCAACATGGAACCGTGGAAACTTAATTCAATTAAATCCTATCAGATTCCCACTAGATCCTCCATACCCTTCCTCCATACTCACATTTACTTCACACAGATGTGAGAAACCAACATGCCAAGTATAGGCTATATAATATGTTCCCTACAGGTTGTAGAGAAGAGCAGAAACTCTGAACTATCCGTTCACACCTCAGTCATACCTACCTACAGGTTATGGAAAAGGGGCTTTTTGAGCATTGTGTCCAATAGGTTTCCTCGAGGAGAAACCCCACACTGCTATTCCACAGATAATAAAACTAAAGCATTATAGTAAATACTACAGTATACTACAGTCAGCAAAAACACGACAGTAAATACTACAGTATACTACAGTCAGCAAAAACACGACAGTAAATACTACAGTATACTACAGTCAGCAAAAACACGACAGTAAATACTACAGTATACTACAGTCAGCAAAAACACGACAGTAAATACTACAGTATACTACAGTCAGCAAAAACACGACAGTAAATACTACAGTATACTACAGTCAGCAAAAACACGACAGTAAATACTACAGTATACTACAGTCAGCAAAAACACGACAGTAAATACTACAGTATACTACAGTCAGCAAAAACACGACAGTAAATACTACAGTATACTACAGTCAGCAAAAACACGACAGTAAATACTACAGTATACTACAGTCAGCAAAAACACGACAGTAAATACTACAGTACATATACTACAGTTTATGTTTACTACAGTATTTACAATATAGTAAACTGTAAATACTACATTATACTAAAGTCATGTTTGCAACACTACAGTAAATAGTAGTGTTTTTGCAGACTTGACTTACAGTATTTATACCATAGTATACTATAGTATTTTATCATGTGGGTAGCTGTGGATCTCTGCCTGATCTGTGTGTGTGTGTGTGTGTGTGTGGCGGGGTGTGTGTGTTTGTCTCTGATCTCTCCGCTCTGTGTTTTGCCACCCAGCCAAGACAAACAAACCTTTTTTTTTTTTTTTTACAATCGCCCTCAACTGTTGCATTTCACTGAAGCTCGACAGGTTGCACTTTTAAACACTACTTTTATATTGAATGCGGTTTTCAAAGTTGCTGGTTTTACAGAGATACTTTTAGAGGCTTTGATCCTTGATTTCATCAGAATAAATGTACTGTACTGTCATGCCTGAAAGGAAAGGTTCTTAGGTATGATCTTTGCTTTAACATTTCAGGGAACACTACAGTGTTGTTTTAATCCACGTGGCCAACACCTGCTTCTTCTGGTTACTGATAGGCATGCGCCCATTAAAAAACGGACTGTTATAACTGCCAAATCCCCATGGATAAATGATGATTTGAAAAACTGTATAGCTGAAAGGGATGAGGCAAAGGGAATATAGCAAATAGGTCTGACAACACAGCAGACTGGTAAACATACTCTATGGTCAATTTAAAAACAAACATAAGAAACTATATTATGGAACAAAGATACATTGTTTAAAGAATTATAGTAAAAAAGCAGTGGTGTACTTTAAGTGAAATTCTAGGCAAAACAAACTAAACCCGCCTCCATCCTTCATTGAGGCAGATGGCTTGTTCATAACAAAACCCTTTGATATTAACAACTACTTTAATAACTTTTTTGTTGACAAGATTAACAAACTTAGGCCTGACATGCAAAAAAAAAAAAATGCCTAGCCTTCATATTCATGCATAATGGACCGACTGATGAAAGACAGGCACTGTAGTTTTGAGTTCCACAAAGTGGGTGTGGAAGAGGTGAAACAATTGTTGATGTCTATAAATAAGCACTAACCACCTGGTACATTACCATAAGCACTAACCACCTGGTACATAACCATAAGCACTAACCACCTGGTACATAACCATACGCACTAACCACCTGGTACATAACCATAAGCACTAACCGCCTGGTACATAACCATAAGCACTAACCACCTGGTACATGACCATAAGCACTAACCACCCGGTACATGACCATAAGCACTAACCACCTGGTACATGACCATAAGCACTAACCACCTGGTACATAACCATAAGCACTAACCACCTGGTACATTACCATAAGCACAAACCACCTGGTACATAACCATAAGCACTAACCACCTGGTACATTACCATAAGCACTAACCACCTGGTACCGACAACCTGGATGGTAAATTGCTGAGGTTGGTAGCGGCTGCCAGCTGTGTGGTTTATCGATGGTAACCACCATCAATAAAATATTTCACTGTGCAGCCGTCTTCATAGACCTGGCCAAGGCTTTCGACTCTGTCAATCACCGTATTCTTATCGGCAGACTCAACAGCCTTGGTTTCTCAAATGACTGCCTCGCCTGGTTCACCAACTACTTCTCAGACAGAGTTCAGTGTGTTAAATCGGAGGGCCTGTTGTCAGGATCTCTGGCAGTCTCTATGAGGGTACCACAGGGTTCAATTCTTGGGCCGACTCTTTTTTCCCTGTATATATCAATGATGTCGCTCTTGCTGCGAGTGATTCCCTGATCCACCTCTACGCAGACGACACCATTCTGTACACATCTGGCCCTTCTTTGGACACTGCATCACTATTAGTCTTTGTGCAAGCAGTTGGTACACAGTTCGGACGAGGTCTCTTCACAGTCCCCATTTCCAAAACAGAGGCTGGAAAACACACACTATTAAATAGAGCCAATGCTATGGAACTCTCTGACACCCCAGGTAACTTAAGCTGGCATTAAAACCAGTTTTTTTTTTACCAGATAAAAGAACATCTTACTGTGAAGAGAGACAGCCTTTTCATATATCTTGTATTGTAATTTGCCCTGTACTCTGTAGTAAACCTAGATATTGTGTGCATGTATTTATATGGAGGCTTTATGTGTGATGTTTTAAATGTACGTATTTCAGTACATGACTAATACTGTTCTGTGCTATGTATTATGTCTTGTTTTCTGTGGACCCCAGGAAGAGTAGCTGATGCTTTTGCAGTGGCTAATGGGGATCCTACTAAATACTAAATACCATTGGTTGATTGAAACAGCTGATGAAGCATTGATTTGTGTATTAAAACCAACCGTGTGTGTGTGTGATTTTAAAATACTTTCATACTAAAGTATATACACTATATACACTATATACACTATATACACTATAGTAGTACAAAGAGATACAACACCTGTGTTAGGCTTTAGTCAGACTAGTTTATCCTTTGCTTCATGACACACCTGCCCTGCTCTCCTCTCTTCTCATTAATATTTTTTTCTGAGGCACTGTTACACTGGGTAGGGGAACTCCCCCTTCAAATCCACCTCAGAATAGTCTCAGAAGGCCCAGAATAGTCTCAGAAGGCTCAGAACAGTCTCAGAAGGCTCAGAATAGTCTCAGAAGGCCCAGAATAGTCTCAGAAGGCTCAGAATAGTCTCAGAAGGCCCAGAATAGTCTCCGAAGGCCCGAAATAGTCTCAGAAGGCTCAGAATAGTCTCAGAAGGCTCGGAATAGTCTCAGAAGGCCCAGAATAGTCTCAGAAGGCTCAGAATATTCTCAGAAGGCCCAGAATAGTCTCCGAAAACTCAGAATAGTCTCATAAGGCTCAGAATAGTCTCACAATCCCCCAAATCTGCCAGGACTATGTTCCTACTATTGGAGATGAAGGGCTTGAATCCGCCTCTGGGCCTTTTGGCCTCTATTAACCTTAATGGTCTTCTTAACCATCCTCGCTATGCCACATAGTCACATCACAGAAGAAAATTAAACTTCAAACAACACATTTAGAGTAGTGTAGATGCTTGGTTAGGTTTGTGTTTTCCCCCTCTCTCTTTGTAGTCTAACACATTAAAGTGGTGTTCATAAGATGCACAGATAAACTTGCACACCTGGAGTTTTATCGGAGGGTTTTTGGCACTGACACATACGTGCATGTGTGTGTGCATCGTCTCACACAGTGTAGCAGAGATGTGCTGATGAGACTGTGTGCCAGTCCAGACGTGATTGTCTCTGTCTCACTGTCTAGATTATAATTGTATTTTATTGAACCTTTATTTATCCAGGCAAGTCAGTTAAGAACAAGTTCTTCTTTACAATGACGGCCTACACCGACAACGCTTTGGCCATTTGTGCACCGCCCTATGGGATGGCCCGGTTGTGATACAGCCTGGAATCAAACCAGGATGTCTGTAGTGACACCTCAAACACTGAGATGCAGTGCCTTAGACCCCTGCCCCACTCGGGAGCCCAAACTCACAGTGACTCCTCTCCTTCAGACTAATGGTTTATTAAACAATACCTTCGGGTTGTGTTACCTACTGTACGCTCTTAGAACTAAGGGTTCAGAAAGGCTTCTTCATTGGGGGAGGAAAGGGTTCTGCCTGGAACCATAAAAAGGGTTATTCTACCTACAAGGACAGCCGAAGAACTCTTCATTTCAGCTAGTCCTGTTCTGTATACAGTGGACTCCTACATCAAGGAAGATTCTAGAAAATTTGATCGAATGCCCAGCATACCTTCTATGGAACATTCCGGTATCAAAACTACTAACCACATTTTCATACACTGTGAATAATGCTTCAGAAAAAAAACTGCAATTTTTTTTGTCAGATCCGACTGCTCAACATTTCATAAACTCTTTTGATTTGAAATACCAAACCTCATTATTCCCCCAACATTTAGGTGTACACCCATAACATGTACACTGCAATGATTGATTGACTACATTACTCAGTAGCCCACGACTTGTCTCACTCAGTATTACTTGTTATTAGATGATATCCATTATGTGAGCTGACTCCTTTGTGAAGTCACTGGGGAAATTTCCCTTCAGTAGTTGTGGTTTGAACACCATAGGAGAGAGGTGGGGGTTCCCAGGCATAGCGCCCTATGGTATCTGGTTGTGGTTAGCACACACACACACACACACGCACCGGCACACACAGGCCTGGGAGGCAACTACTGTTACTGTCTAATGTCTGGAGCACTCCTTTCTTTCTTTCTCTCTCTCTCTCTCTCTCTTTCTCTCTCTCTCTCTCTCTCTCTCTCTCTCTCTCTTTCTCTCGCTCGCTCTCTCGCTCTGTGTGTTCCTGTGTGCCTGTGTCTCTGTCTGTGTCTGTGTGCGTGTGTTGGGTTGGGTTGTGTTCATTTGCTCTTCTCTCTCCCTCCATCTTATTATACACGTTATGAGTCAGAGTGTATTCTCTCCTCCATTACTTGGTGTGGCAGGTCCACTGAGGTTAAGCACTCATAGTTATTCATACTGTCATCTGTTCTACTCTATCTAACTACTCTATCTGTTCTACTGCTATTCAAATCATACTTATTTAGAAGGTGTGAACCAGAATGATAAGAAGGTCAGTATAGCAGTGTGATAAAGTAGCCTATTAAAATGACCAGTCTCAAAATGGTCAGCCAGTGTGGGGATAACAAGAGTTATGTGGTTGAAACGGCCAGCGTCTTGCTGTCCTCTGATCCATCAATCGCAGTCCATAGTTAAGGGCTGGAGTTTAACTCCTAACTAGTTTAAATCCTAAATAGTTGAACTCCTACAGTACATAGGGTCCAGAATTATCCTGGCCAGGTCTCATGGTCAAGAAAAAACCCTGGTTTAGATGTAAGTAACTGACTTACTATGAAGTACGTAACCTCTTACTGTACCTTTTAGGAAGTAAAGAAGTACTGATACTTTTTATTTATTTTTTATTTCACCTTTATTTAACCAGGTAGGCTAGTTGAGAACAAGTTCTCATTTGCAACTGCGACCTGGCCAAGATAAAGCATAGCAGTGTGAGCAGACAACAAAGAGTTACACATGGAGTAAACAATTAACACAGTAGAAACCAAAGGGGGAGTCTATATACAATGTGTGCAAAAGGCATGAGGAGGTAGGCGAATAATTACAATTTTGCAGATTAACACTGGAGTGATAAATGATCAGATGGTCATGTGCAGGTAGAGATATTGGTGTGCAAAAGAGCAGAAAAGTAAATCAATAAAAACAGTATGGTGATGAGGTAGGTTAATTGGGTGGGCTATTTACCGATGGACTATGTACAGCTGCAGCGATCGGTTAGCTGCTCAGATAGCAGATGTTTAAAGTTGACGAGGGAGATAAGTCTCCAACTTCAGCGATTTTTGCAATTCGTTCCAGTCACAGGCAGCAGAGAACTGGAAGGAAAGGCGGCCAAATGAGATGTTGGCTTTAGGGATGATCAGTGAGATACACCTGCTGGAGCGCGTGCCACGGGTGGGTGTTGCCATCGTGACCAGTGAACTTAGATAAGGCGGAGCTTTACCTAGCATGGACTTGTAGATGACCTGGAGCCAGTGGGTCTGGCGACGAATATGTAGCGAGGGCCAGCTGACTAGAGCATACAGGTCGCAGTGGTGGGTGGTATAAGGTGCTTTAGTAACAAAATGGATGGCACTGTGATAAACTGTATCCAGTTTGCTAAGTAGAGTATTGGAAGCTATTTTGTAGATGACATCGCCGAAGTCGAGGATCGGTAGGATAGTCAGTTTTACAAGGGTAAGTTTGGCGGCGTAAGTGAAGGAGACTTTGTTGCGGAATAGAAAGCCGACTCTAGATTTGATATGAGTCTGGAAGGATACAGTGGTACTATGTTAAGTACTTACACACCAATACTGTGTTACTATGTTAAGTCTTCTATCATTCATCCTCTTTTAAAGTCCTGAGTCTGCAGCCTGGTCTCATAAACTAGACGTATATAGTACATGTAAATCCACTGATATTCGTATGATATGTTACATTTGGTATCATACGAAATGAATGATTGACATCCACAAATTATTACATACCATATGAAATGTAACATATCTTACGAAATGGAGTGTCCTGTATTTATGTACAGAATAATATGAAATGCTCTGAGAACAGATTGGAGTTTGACACAAACTAGAGTTGCACAATTGCTCTGCGGCGGGAAATAACATTACTCCCTTTGAATGTGATTTATGGCTAACCGCCATGCTCTGAGAATCAGTTGTCAGGAGAGGGCATAGCAGACATACTTCCCCCTGACTAGATTCATTTGGTAATTGGGAGTGAGTTGTGCGGTTGGTTTGAGCAGTGCCAAACATCGGAGGCACATTACCACGGTTCAGTAACAAGAAACATTCAGGGGGGGTAGAAGGCCTAAGCCAGTGTTCCCCAATAGGCCGCCCCCAAGTTTTCTGTACAAAATAAATTATATGTTATGTTTGTATTATTTTGAAGGGAAAGGGGGATACCTAGTCAGTTGTACAACAGAAAGGAAAGGGGGATACCTAGTCAGTTATACAACAGAAAGGAAAGGGGGATACCTAGTCAGTTGTACAACAGAAAGGAAAGGGGGGATACCTAGTCAGTTGTACAACAGAAAGGAAAGGGGGATACCTAGTCAATTATACAACAGAAAGGAAAGGGGGATACCTAGTCAGTTATACAACAGAAAGGAAAGGGGGATACCTAGTCAGTTATACAACAGAAAGGAAAGGGGGATACCTAGTCAATTATACAACAGAAAGGAAAGGGGGATACCTAGTCAGTTATACAACAGAAAGGAAAGGGGGATACCTAGTCAATTATACAACAGAAAGGAAAGGGGGATACCTAGTCAGTTATACAACAGAAAGGAAAGGGGGATACCTAGTCAATTGTACAACAGAAAGGAAAGGGGGATACCTAGTCAATTATACAACAGAGAGGGAGAGGGCGATACCTAGTCAGTTATACAACAGAAAGGGGGATACCTAGTCAATTATACAACAGAAAGGAAAGGGGGATACCTAGTCAATTATACAACAGAAAGGAAAGGGGGATACCTAGTCAGTTATACAACAGAAAGGAAAGGGGGATACCTAGTCAGTTATACAACAGAAAGGAAAGGGGGATACCTAGTCAATTATACAACAGAAAGGAAAGGGGGATACCTAGTCAGTTATACAACAGAAAGGAAAGGGGGATACCTAGTCAGTTATACAACAGAAAGGAAAGGGGGATACCTAGTCAATTATACAACAGAAAGGAAAGGGGGATACCTAGTCAGTTATACAACAGAAAGGAAAGGGGGATACCTAGTCAGTTATACAACAGAAAGGAAAGGGGGATACCTAGTCAGTTATACAACAGAAAGGAAAGGGGGATACCTAGTCAGTTATACAACAGAAAGGAAAGGGGGATACCTAGTCAGTTATACAACAGAAAGGAAAGGGGGATACCTAGTCAGTTATACAACAGAAAGGGGGATACCTAGTCAGTTGTACAACAGAAAGGGGGATACCTAGTCAATTGTACAACAGAAAGGAAAGGGGGATACCTAGTCAGTTGTACAACAGAAAGGGGGATACCTAGTCAGTTATACAACAGAAAGGGGGATACCTAGTCAGTTGTACAACAGAAAGGAAAGGGGGATACCTAGTCAATTGTACAACAGAAAGGAAAGGGGGATACCTAGTCAATTGTACAACAGAAAGGAAAGGGGGATACCTAGTCAGTTATACAACAGAAAGGGGGATACCTAGTCAGTTGTACAACAGAAAGGAAAGGGGGATACCTAGTCAATTGTACAACAGAAAGGAAAGGGGGATACCTAGTCAATTGTACAACAGAAAGGAAAGGGGGATACCTAGTCAGTTATACAACAGAAAGGGGGATACCTAGTCAGTTGTACAACAGAAAGGGGGATACCTAGTCAATTGTACAACAGAAAGGAAAGGGGGATACCTAGTCAGTTATACAACAGAAAGGGGGATACCTAGTCAGTTGTACAACAGAAAGGGGGATACCTAGTCAGTTGTACAACAGAAAGGGGGATACCTAGTCAATTGTACAACAGAAAGGAAAGGGGGATACCTAGTCAGTTATACAACAGAAAGGGGGATACCTAGTCAGTTGTACAACAGAAAGGGGGATACCTAGTCAGTTGTACAACAGAAAGGGGAGATACCTAGTCAGTTGTACAACAGAAAGGAAAGGGGGATACCTAGTCAGTTGTACAACAGAAAGGGGGATACCTAGTCAGTTGTACAACAGAAAGGGGGATACGTAGTCAGTTATACAACAGAAAGGGGGATACCTAGTCAGTTGTACAACAGAAAGGGGGATACCTAGTCAGTTGTACAACAGAAAGGGGGGATACCTAGTCAGTTGTACAACAGAAAGGGGGGATACCTAGTCAGTTGTACAACAGAAAGGAAAGGGGGACACCTAGTCAGTTGTACAACAGAAAGGAAAGGGGGGATACCTAGTCTGTTGTACAACAGAAAGGGGGATACCTAGTTAGTTGTACAACAGAAAGGGGGATACCTAGTTAGTTGCACAACAGAAAGGGGGATACCTAGTCAGTTGTACAACAGAAAGGAAAGGGGGGATACCTAGTCAGTTGTACACCAGAAAGGGGGATACCTAGTCAGTTGTACAACAGAAAGGAAAGGGGGATACCTAGTCAGTTATACAACAGAAAGGGGGATACCTAGTCAGTTGTACAACAGAAAGGGGGATACCTAGTCAGTTGTACAACAGAAAGGGGGGATACCTAGTCAGTTGTACAACAGAAAGGAAAGGGGGATACCTAGTCAGTTGTACAACAGAAAGGGGGGGTACCTAGTCAGTTGTACAACAGAAAGGGGATACCTAGTCAGTTGTACACCAGAAAGGGGGATACCTAGTCAGTTGTACAGCAGAAAGGGGGATACCTAGTCAGTTGTACAGCAGAAAGGAAAGGGGGGATACCTAGTCAGTTGTACAACTGAAAGGAAAGGGGGATACCTAGTCAGTTGTACAACTGAAAGGAAAGGGGGGTACCTAGTCAGTTGTACAACAGAAAGGAAAGGGGGGATACCTAGTCAGTTGTACAACAGAAAGGGGGATACCTAGTCAGTTGTACAACAGAAAGGGGGATACCTAGTCAGTTGTACAACTGAATGCCTTCAACTGAAATGTGTCTTCCACATTTAACCCCTCTGGATCAGAGAGGTGCAGGAGTGCTGCTTTAATCAACAGCCACGTCTTCGGCTCCCGTGGAACAGTGGGGTAGCTGCCTTGCTCAGGGGCAGAACGACAGATATTTACCTTGTCAGCTCGGGGACTTGATCCAGTGACCTTTTGGTTACTGGCCCAACACTCCTACCCACCAGGCTACGGTATAATCACCAGGAAAATAAGCTCAAAGGGATTTACATTTAGGAAATCTGTTCCCATGAATTCCCACGCATAAATAGAGAGGTATATGTGATCGTATTCCAATATAATCAATGTTTGATATGATTCCGTTTTTTAAATCAAATTCTACATCTTTTCAGGCGTCAGTGTACACCCCCCCCCCCTTGACCATCCGCTCAATAAAATATCCTCCCATGGCTGAATATAGTTGCGGACCTTGACCTAGGCCCTGTTCAGAAGTAGTGCACTACGTAGGGAATAGGGTGCCGTTTGTGGCACGTCCACAGTGATTTCTGCAGCTGTTGAAATGAAATATGAATCTACATCAATGTGAAGTGTTTCATCTGTTCTTTCTGCTGCTGTAAACATTGTGTCCACACCGAGAAGAGCATTCTATTCCCTATGTAGCTCATTACTTTTGACTGGGGGCCCCGCTCAAAGGTAGTACACTATATAGGGAATAGGGTGCCATTTGGGACTCAGGCTGAGTATGTTTCTCATCAGGAGCTATTTACTCTGGTCATATGGTTCACTGCGGTGGAGACGCTGCATTCTCTGGAGGGGCCAAATGAAAGAAAGGACACTCATCAGAGAATGTTTGCGGTGTTGTCGGAAAAAGTTTAGAAAAAGGAGGTATAGTGTCGGAATCAGGGTTTGTCCTCAATGTACCCCCACACACACACACACCCACACACACCCACACATACACACACATACAAACACACAGACACAGCTGAAACCTCTTATCGTGTTCACGCTTGAGAAGAAATGGCATTTGGAATGAACTCCGGATGGTAGAAGGGAACCATTTTGTACAACCATTGAAGGGCATGAAGACTATGAAAGCTTTCTGAAGGAAACATATTTTTGGAGCTTCAGTAATACATGCCAGCCTGCACTTCAGTGATTGTTCCATTTTATAGAATTCTTAGAAAATCCAACAGAACAACATAACTGGACAGTGATAGGCTACCTACCATAGAACATTCCATTCCAGCCCAGTGGTTCTGGGTCAAAGTTCGTGTTGTTGTTTGGGAGCCAGTTCAGTTCAGGTTAATCAAAGTGAACTAACACATTGTGGCTCTGTTTCAAATGGCATCCTAATACCCACTGCAGGGCTCTCCAGAGGGTGGTGCGATCAGCCCAATGCATCACCGGGGGCACACTGCCCGCCCTCCAGAACATCTACAGCACCCAGTGTCACAGGGATGCCAAGAAGATCATCAAGGACCACAGCCACCCGAACCATGGCCTGTTCACCCCACTAACAACTAGAAGGAGGAGACAGTACAGGTGCATCAAAGCTGGGACCGAGAGACTGAAAAACAGCTTTTATCTTCAGGCCATCAGACTGTTAAATATTCACCACTAGCTGGCCTCCGCTCAGTACCCTGTCCTGAACCTTAGACTCTGTCACTCTCCAGCTATCACCTGATCCTCTACCCTGCCCTTTAGAGACTGCTGCCCCATGTACATAGTCATTGAACACTGGTCACTTTGGTTTTACCCACTTCATATGTATATACTGTATTCTAGTCAAGGGTCTTCTTATATAACCACTGCTGTACACACCCTTTCTCTTCACAGACTGTCCATACTGTCTATACACACCATCATATACATGTACAGTATATCACGAAAAGTGAGTACACCCCTCACATTTTTGTAAATATTTGAGTATACCTTTTCATGTGACAACACTGAAGAAATGACACTTGGCTACAATGTAAAGTAGTGAGTGTACAGCTTGTATAACAGTGTACATTTGCTGTCCCCTCAAAATAACTCAACACACAGCCATTAATGTCTAAACCACTGGCAACAAAAGTGAGTACACCCCTAAGTGAAAATGTCCAAATTGGGCCCAATTAGCCTTTTTCCCTCCCTGGTGTCATGTGACTCGTTAGTGTTACAAGGTCTCAGGTGTGAATGAGGAGCAGGTGTGTTAAATTTGGTGTCATCGCTCTCACACTCCCTCATACTGACTGGTCACTGGAAGTTCAACATGGCACCTCATGGCAAAGAACTCTCTGAGGATCTGAAAAAAATAATTGTTGCTCTACATAAAGATGGCCTGGGCTATAAGAAGATTGCCAAGACCCTGAAACTGAGCTGCAGCACGGTGGCCAAGACCATTCAGAGGTTTAATTGGACAGATTCCACTCAGAACAGGCCTCGCCATGGTCGACCAAAGAAGTTGAGTGCACGTGCTCAGCGTCATATCCAGAGGTTGTCTTTGGGAAATAGACGTATGAGTGCTGCCAGCATTGCTGCAGAGATTGAAGGGGTGGGGGGTCAGCCTGTCAGTGCTCAGACCATACGCCGTACACTGCATCAAATTGGTCTGCATGGCTGTCGTCCCAGAAGGAAGCCTCTTCTAAAGATGATGCACAAGAAAGCCCGCAAACAGTTTGCTGAAGACAAGCAGACTAAGGACATGGATTACTGGAACCATGTCCTGTGGTCTGATGAGACCAAGATAAACTTATTTGGTTCAGATGGTGTCAAGCGTGTGTGGCGGCAACCAGGTGAGGAGTACAAAGACAAGTGTGTCTTGCCTACAGTCAAGCATGGTGGTGGGAGTGTCATGGTCTGGGGCTGCATGAGTGCTGCCGGCACTGGGGAGCTACAGTTCATTGAGGGAACCATGAATGCCAACATGTACTGTGTCATACTGAAGCAGAGCATGATCCCCTCCCTTCGGAGACTGGGGCGCAGGGCAGTATTCCAACATGATAACGACCCCAAACACACCTCCAAGATGACCACTGCCTTGCTAAAGAAGCTGAGGGTAAAGGTGATGGACTGGCCAAGCATGTCTCCAGACCTAAACCCTATTGAGCATCTGTGGGGGATCCTCAAACGGAAGGTGGAGGATTGCAAGGTCTCTAACATCCACCAGCTC